>NW_016813574.1:180818-235856 GCF_001698545.2 Rhinopithecus bieti | reverse complement strand
TGCACAGCAAAAGAAACTACCATCAGAGTGAACAGGCAACCTACAGAATGGGAGAAAATTTTTGCAACCTACTCATCTGACAAAGGGCTAATATCCAGAATCTACAAAGAACTCAAACAAATATACAAGAAAAAAACAAACAACCCCATCAAAAAGTGGGGAAAGGATATGAACAGACATTTCTCAAAAGAAGATATTCATACAGCCAACAGACACATGAAAAAATGCTCATCATCACTCGCCATCAGAGAAACACTCTTACCATTTCTATTCAACATAGTACTAGAAGTCCTAGCCAGAACAATTAGATAAGAGAAAAAAGTTAAATGCATCCAAATCAGATACAAAGAAATTAAATTGTGACTGTTAATGGACAACATGATCTTATGTATAGAAAACCCCCAAAGACCTCACCAAAAAATAGTGAGAACTAAAAAACAAATTCAGTATAGTTGCAGGATACAAAATTCACATACAAAAATCAGTAGGATTTGAAACTATTGCTATTTGAAAAAGAAATCAAGAAAACAAGCCCATTTACAATAGTGAAAAAATAAATATTTAGAATTAACTAAGGACGTGAAAGTCATATACTATGTGAAAACTATAAATCATTGATGAAAGAAATTGAAGTAGACACAGTTAAATGGAAAGGTATGTCCAGTTAATGAATTGGAAGAATTAATGTTGTTAAAAATGTCCATACTACCCAAAGTGATCTACAGATTCAAAGAAATCCCTATCAAAACTGCAATGACATTTTTACAGAAATAGGAAAAAAATCTAAAATGTATGCGAAACCACAAAAGATATTGACTAGTCAAAGTAATCTTGAGCAGGAACTATAAACTTCAAAACATCACACTATGTCTTTTAAAATACACTTTAAAGATACAGTATTCAAAAGAGCATGGGGGACACATCGGCCAACAGAACAGAATAAAGAGCCCAGAAATTAATCTATTCATCTATGGACAATTGATGTTCAACAAAAGTGCCAGAAACACATGACAAGGAAAGAGCAGTGTCTTCATTTATTATATATTGTAAATTTGCAGAAAGGTATAGAAAAAGATTCTTGGATTATATCTAAGTATAGTAGACAATTATTTTTAATGTTAATGGTTAACACTAATGTTTTAGGTTAAAACTAATGTGAATATTCTGCTGAATTTAGGGTGTGTTTCAGAAAGCTATGGGGATAAGAACTAGAATTCTAATTGACGTTTTGATAAAAAAAAGTTTTTATATTGCTTTAAAGTTCAATATAAGTTGTTGAATGATATCTAATAGAATTATTTGCATGAAGACTGGTTTGTATTATTAAAAGCTCTAAAATCTTTTCTTTCTCATCTAGAAGTCCTGTAAACAAATCTTTGGGAAGTGTACTTTATGCTCTCAGGTGGGCCTTTCCTTTTTTCAGTGTCAGCATTTTAGGCTTTCTCTCTGTGTGGGCAGTCTGAAGTCCTGATATAGGAGGAAGATTAAGCACAAAATACCCAGTGCTGTTTGATTGCTTTTGGTTGTTTATTTGCAGCTTACAAACAGGCTAGTAACTGGCAAATGGAAGCATGTTGTGCACCCTAAATTACAATATAACTCCCCATCAGCATTGTTAACAGTCATTTCTATGAATTTTCCTGGCTTCTAGTAATGTGAACTCAGCAGGCAAACGTAATTTTCCCGCTTTTCTTTCCTTTTGTTTTTAAGATGGAGTCTTGCTAGGTCGCCCAGACTGGAGTGCAGTGGTGCCAGCTCAGCTCACTGCAACCTCTCTGCCTCCCAGGTTCAAGCAATTCTCCTGCCTCTGCCTTCTCAGTAGTTGGGACTGCAGGCACGTGCCACCATGCCTGGCTAATTTTATGTATTTTTAGTACAGATGGGGTTTCACCATGTTAGCCAGGATAGTCTTGATCTACTGACCTCGTGATCCCCTGCCTTGGCCTCCCTAAATGTTGGAATTACAGGCGTGAGCCACCATGCCCAGTCCACTTTTCTTCCTTTAATGGCACCAAACAATGGCTTCTTCTGTCAGTGAGACTCATTCTACATTGAACATGGTTGTCCTGTCCCTGTGATGACCATTGCTATTGCCATTTTGTGTCAGGGGAGAGAATTACACTTTGGGACACTTAGGTATGCAATGGACACTTATTATCTGCCGAAATCTTAACTTTTGGCATAAGATTGTGGATTCTATGGACCCAAAAGAGAATAGAATTAAATGGTTTCAATATGTCTCTCAAACTATATGTCATTCAGTCATAACATCCCCTGTGATATATCAATAGCCCAGGTTGAGTGGAAATATACCAAGCTCAGACAGTTCCTTTCTGATCCCTCATCCTCAAAGCTTCAAGTTCAATCTTACCTGCAGTCCTTCCTTGGTAAGGAGATCTGAAAACAAAATGTAGACTCATATTTCACTATCATCACATAATAGTGAAAATGATTGAAAGCTATGTATAAACAGCTCTCAAAATTATAATCTTGAGTCATTATATTATAATATCAAGCAAAAGAAGACTCAGAAGTGTAGACAGTACATTTCCTTTTATACATATTCCCGAAACTAAATATTGGAAAACCTAACTATGTAATATGTAAACAAACAAACATAAACTTAGTCAAAATAATGTATTGTTCAACATAAATTTTAAAATTAAAATATGAGAAAAGTAAAAAGGAACAACTAAAACACAATTCAGAGTTGTGATACTTCTTCAGAGAAAAAGGGAATGTGCTCAGAAAGAAGCACCCAGGGAGTTTCTGGGATGCAAGTTATATGCCTGTTTTCTGCCTCAGTGCTTGGAAAGATTTTTTCATTACTGATTTTTAAACTACAGTCATGTACTGCATAATGACATTTTGGTCAATGACAAATAACATACATGAAGATGGTTGTATTAGGTTATTGCATTGCTATAAAGAAATAATTGAGACTGAGTAATTTATAAGAAAAGATGTTTAATCAGCTCATAGTTCTGCAGGCTATACAGGAAGCATGGCACTGACATAGCCGGGCTTCTAAGGAGGCCTCTGCGAGCTCTTACTCACAGTGAAAGGTGAAGTGGGATCTTGTGTATAACATGGCAAAAGCAGGAGCAAGAGAGAAAGAATGGGTGGGGAAGGTGCCACACACTTTTAAATGACCAGATGTGGTATAGCTAAAGTCTATACGATATAGCCTAGGTGAGCAGTAGCCTATACTATGGGTCCCCAAAGTTTTTGCCAGCAAGGACAAGTTTCATGGAAGACAATTTTTCTATGTGGAGTGGGGGTGAAACTGTCCCCCCTCAGATCATCAGGCATTAGATTTTCCAAAGTTGTGTGCAACCTAGATCCCTCCCCAACATGCATGCTTCACAGTAGGGTCCAGGCTCCTATGAGAATCTAATGCCACCACTTATCTAACGGGAGGTGGAACTCAGGCGGTAATGCTCACTGACTTGCCACTCACCTGCTGCTGTGTGACTTGGTTCCTACCAGGCCTCTAACTGTACAGATCAGTGGCCAGGGGTTGGGAAGCCCTGGCTATATCGATGTTTGTACACTCTATGATGTTTGCACAATGACAAAATCACCTACTGATGTGTTTCTGAGAACATATCCTCATCATTAAGTGATGCATGACTGTATATGTGTGTATCCATACATTATTTTATTTATATACCATATTTTGAACTTTTCAAAAAAGGTAAAAATTTAGAAAGTAAAACTGAAATGTAATATAAAGGATGACTGTTCATTCAGGCTGCTATAACAAAATACCATAAATTGGGTAGCATATAAACACCAAATTTTTTTTTCTCACAGTTCAAGAGGCTGGGAAGTCCAAAATTAAGGTGCCGGCAGATTCAGTGTCTAATGAAAACCCACTTTCTTGTTCTTAGATGATGCCCTCATACTGTGTATTCACATGGTGGAAGGAGAGAGGAATCTCTCTCAGGCCTCTTTATAAAGGCATTCATTAATCTCATTCATAAGGGCTCCATTCTCATGACATAATCACCTCCCAAAGATCCTACCTTCTAATACCATCACCTACGGGTTTAATATTTCAACACATAAATTTTGGGGGAGTAAACATTCTGTTTATTGCAATGAACAATAAAACAAATGCAGAATATTGTTGGAAGGAAGGAAGGAAGGAAGGAAGGAAGGAAGGAAGGAAGGAAGGAAGGAAGGAAGGAAGGAAGGAAGGAAAGAAAAGAAAGAAAGAAAGACAGATGGAGGAAGGAAGGAAGAAGAAGAGAAAGAAAAAGGAAAGAAAGAAAAAAGAAGGAAGGAAAGAAAGAAAAAGAAAAAGAAAGAAAGAAAGGAGAGAGGGAAAGAAAGAAAAGCAAGAGAAAGCAAAAAAGGAAGGAAGAAAGAAAGGTAAAAAAAGAAAGAGAAAGATAATAAAATTAAAAAGGATTTAGAAGATTAGCTTTAAAAAATTTCATTTTAGCTTGTGAAGAAAAGAACTTTAGCATAATTTCTGCAAAATGTTTGTCATTTTGTTGTCATTATTATTGTTTGTTGTTGTTAGTTTGTATATGCTATGTATTATGAATTGCTTTGATACATTGAAGAAAGTCAATGCTCTTTCTCTTTTTCAGCTAGCTTATATATCTTCTCGATGTTGTCAGTGAGGAACACTGGTTTATGCAACCAGACTGGAGCCAATTCCAGGATGCTTATTACAAAAGTCAGATAGAATCAATGCACAATTGCTGAGCTTTGTAGGCTTCTGATATGCTAGTTGGACTTTTTATGTTCTTGTATGTTTTGGTTTTCTTCTAATTTTTTATTCTTGTTTATTACAGGAAATAAATGTCAAATAACCTGAGTGTGTAGCTGAATGACTGGCATGGTGTAATTTAGCATGGCTTTGTGTAGAAAACATCTAGCTACAGAGAGAGACCTGTTACAACAACAAAGTGTGTGGGTTCATCAATACTGAAATAGAAGATAACCCAAGATTGGTTGTCTAATGGTGATGTAAGGGGGTTGACAGATTAAATGTATTTTTATAAGACAAACTTGGGAGAAATAAAGAATCAAAACACCAGGACCTTGAGAGTTCATCTTCTAACATACAGAGTTGAGGGATTAAAACCAGAAAAGCACAGTGTGTGTGTGTGTGTGTTTTTTTTTTTTTTTTTTGTAGGCTGCACTATGAAATCTCTGTGGTGGGAGGTATACTTAGAGTATTCTGTGGAAAAAGAAGTCCTAGATCACATGAATCTCTTTCCTTTGACTAGAATGAACTGATTGCATCAATAAAATATTTCAAAAGCTTATCAGAAATATTCTAGTTATTGTCAGAAGTATTCGAGTTGTTGTGGAGTTGCCCTTGCCCTTTCCATCAAGGCCACTGCAAAGACCCTTGCAAGCTGTAGAATCCAAAGTTCTAGTGGTGCTATCATCAAGCAAAAGGGGCTCACTGTCTGATGCACTAGAAGCCAATGCTATGATGCTGGGTTTTAAGACAAGTAAAACTCCTTATTGCTAATTGACTAACAAGGAGACATCAGCTCAGCTCAAATCCATCTACTCATGCAAGCTCTAAGACATTAATTGTATTAGAAAGGATTGAGAAGGTGGATTCTGGGATTAGTAGGTGATGGATAGAAGGAAAAGGAAGGTCAGGAAAGCCCTCAGACATGCACAGTTATCTCTTCCTGCCCCCTTGTGGGTCCCACATGCAAATTTGTGGTGAGTTAGTGTAAAACAAACGGTGAGAATTCAAGCTGTACTGTCCGCAAGCTGGTTCTGCGCAGTCTCTAGTTGGCCATATTGGTTCTAACTGATTTCAGTCCGTTTTGTTATCTTACAAGCGAGGGAGTTCAGTGTTTCAGCAAGTTGTTTCTTTTCTTTACTTGCCATCCTGCAAATTTAAGAATATCTGTTAGTTGATGGTTTCTGTAACTCTTTGAGGCATTGATTTGGAATTGTAATTTGTAATGCAAATAATATTTTCTGGAATTGTGCAATGTGGTGGTTCTGGGCCCCTGAACTCTATCTTATAAAGCATAATAAATGAGAAATGTTCAGATAAGTTCTGAACTATGGTTGAAACTCAGTATGCATTATTTCCCTTATCTGTCCCACATAATAATTTCATTGCTTTCTTCTTTTAAATACACCTTAAGCTCAAATCCTATAAAACACTATGTGTGCCACAAAGTGTGATGGTAACTTTTTTTTTTTTTTTGAGATGGAGTTTCACTCTTGTCATCTAGGCTGGAGTGCAATGGCACGATCTCTGCTCACTGCAACCTCTGCCTCCCAGGGTTGAAGTGATTCCCCTATCTCAGCCTCCTGAGTAGCTGGGATTACAGACACATGCCACCATGCCCAGCTAATTTTTGTACTTTTAGGAGAGACAGGGTTTCACCATGTTGACCAGGATGGTCTCAATCTCTTGACCTTATGATCCGCCTGCCCCAGCCTCCCAAAGTGCTGGGATTACAGGCATGAGGCACCACACCCAGCCAGGAACTTCTATGGATTGAATTGAGTTCCCTTAAACTCATGTTGAAGCCCTGACCCTCATGTGACTATGTTGAAGATAGGGATTTTAGGGAGGTGATTAAGGGTAAATGAGATCATAAGGATGAACGCTCATCCAACAGAGTTGGTGTTTTTGTAAAAGAGGAAGAGATCTCTCTCTGTGTGCACAAAGAGAAGACCATGTAAGCACACAGTGTGAGGTGACTGCCTACCAGCCAAGAGAGGAGTCCTCAGAATGAAATGTACCTTGCCAGGGCCTTGATCTTGGACTTCCCAGCCTCCAGAACAGTGAGAAATACATGTCTGTTCTTTAAGCTATCCAGTCTATAGTGGTTTGTTATGGAAGTCTGAGAGACTAATATGAAGAAAAAAGCGCTTGAGTCCAAACTTTTACAGATATTTTTATATCTACTTAGATTACTACCCTTCCTATCCTTATCTATGTAAAACTTCACAATATATATCTTTTGCATCTTTAAAAACTGTCTTAGATGACCTCTCTTCTATAAATGCCTTTCCTGATCTTTGAGTTGAATGTGATCCTGCTAGCAACTAAAACTAATAGTATGTTTTCACCATTTGTGCCTTTTGAATAATAATTTGGCATAGAAAACAGTTGCAAAATTGCTTATCACTGTTATAAATTTTAAAATCTTTATGCATCTCAGTACTCCTTACAATTTCTAATACCTCATAGTCATTTAATAAATGTTAATTGTCTTGAAGTTGAATTGAGAAATATTTCAGAGAGGATGGGGCATTTATTTTATTTTTTGAGACAAGATCTCACTCTGTTGCCCAGGCTGAAGTACAGTAACACAATCATGGCTCACTACAGCTTCAACCTCCCAGATTCAAGTGATTCTCTCACCTCAGACTCTTGAGTAGTTGAGACCAGAAGCACTTGCCATCACAACCGTCTAATTTTTATTTTATTTAATATTTATAGAGATGGTGTCTCCCTATGTTGCCCAGCTAGTTTTGAACTCCTAGGTTCAAGGGACCCTCCTGCCTCAACCTCCCAATTGCTGGCATTACAGGTGTGAGCCACCACCCCCAGTCATATATGGGCCTTGAAGCAGAATTTGAAGAAGAGTAATCTTAGAATAAATAAAAGGGAGGGTGAAGGGCCATGGTTCCAGAGGTAGAGACGCATATAAAAGCAACTGGAGTAAATCCACCAAGTAAGGGAAAATTGGTGTTCAAAGAATAGTGAGAAGAGTACATAAAATAGAAAAATAAGCACTTAAAGTCTTAACACACAAGAGAGCATGCTGTCTGGTAAGCTTGAGTAAGATTATGCAGAGTCTCAAAGCGTAAGTATAATAGAAGTGCTTTTATTTAAAATGGGAAACTATCGAAGATTTTGAGCAAAGGAAACTGGTATGTTTATTTGTGTTTTAAAAAGATTACTTTGATAGCTTTGTACTGTATAGATTGTGTGGCTGAAAAAGACTGAAAGCATGGAGATCAGTTAACAAATATGAGAGAGGTCTAGATGAAGGTTGATAAGGGCCTGTGTTATTATAATAACAACAAAAATATAAAAAGAGGTGAAAATGAAAGATAATTCAAAGGAATTAGATACAGATTGAATACAGGGAAGTAAGTCACAGAATTGATTTTGAAGCAATAGTGATACAAAGTGAAATGATATACTTAGAAATAATGTACTTGCAGGGGGAGCTGTTTAGAAAGATAAAATAATTGGCTCAATTTTAAATATATTGAGTTTGAGCTGCTATTGGAATAAAAAGAAGGAGGTGGGTGACATTTAGATTAGAGATACAGTAGGGCCATAGTGCAATTAAGAAAGTTTTTTTTTAGACATAGTGAGCTAAAAAAAGTCATCAATAAGAGGCTGTAATTTAAATTCATAAAAATTTGTTCATCATGTACTTCAATATAAAGTACATGAAGAATAAAAATTATTTATGAGTTAAAGTGACAGAGTAAACAGTGCCTAATATGATTGGAGTAATAAAAAAATAAAAATAAAAATGTCTATAAATGCAATGACTAGAAAATGTTGCGATTCACAGACCCCAATAGAAGAAACATTGGAAGATAAGCTTAACAAGAAGAAAAATGACCTAGAAAAAAATAAGATGTAAGAAAAAAACTAGTAAAAGCACATACAGCTAAATCTAAATACATGCCCATTAATAGTAATTGTATTAATAATTTTTAATATTTTAAACTTAAGATGAATATCATATTTGAGAAACCATGGGAAGGAATTATGCTTAGAGAAATTGTAAGGAGTTTCATATACACTAAATTATTTACCTTGCCTAGAAAAGAATATAGATCCTAATTATCATTTTGCTTTGTTAACATTATAATTTATTAACTTTGTTAACAAGACGATACAACTTCAAATGAACAAGAAAAGAAAAAGAAACTAAACAAAAGCCAATGAAGCTAACACAGCAATAATGAGAAAAAAAGAAGGTACTATCAGGGAAATATCTAAAAAATACTGTTTAGATTCGGTAAAAAATAAAATCAAGTTATAGTATATTAATTACCAAACGCTACCATTTCTGCAAATTTTTCAGTCTAAGCAATGCAGAATTATATAATATTTATAAAGACATGATATACACACAGACACACAAACATATACATAACTCACAGTGGGTTTATACACACACAGAGTGTTTTGTCTTTTATGTATGCATGTCTTTTAAAGATATACATTAAACGCACAGAATGTATTGTCAATTGTCAGGTAAACCTGAGTGGAGATGCTGTCAAAGGGAAGTAAAATTAATTTTTTAATTAACTTTTAAAATATTTCTAGATTTTATTTCTTTAAAAGACAAAACAATTTGGACAAAATATTTGCCATGTTTAAAATACTTGATTCTGGAAAGTGGCAACACAAGTATCTGCTATATTACTTATTGGTTGCATCAATAAACCAATCTCCATGTTTGGAAGCAACCCACAGCTAAAAGGAAGGAGAAAAAAAAATCGACACAGTTTGAACATCAACAAAACATTTTTTTGAGAGAGAGTCTTGCTCTGTCACCCAGGCTGGAGTAAAATGGTGTGATCTCAGCTCACTGCCACCTCTGCCTCCTAGGTTCAAGTGATTCTCCTGCCTCAGTCTCCCAAGTAAATAGGACTACAGGGTGCGTGCCACCACGTCCAGCTAAATTTTGTATTTTTAGTAGAGACGAAGTTTCATCATATTGGCCAGGCTGGTTCGAACTCTTGACCTCAAGTTATCCACCTGCCTCAGCCTCCCAAAGTGCTGGGATTACAGTCATGAGTCACCGCACCTGGCTCAAATTTTTCTAACAAACATATAACATTCTCATGTAAATGGAGAGCTGCAAGGAGACACTGAGTTTTCCAGAATGTAGATCCTCAGAAAATAAAATAAGGAGACATTGGGTCAAAAGTGGCAACTATGGCAAGAAGGCAAAGGACACTAATTATGTTGGGGGCACATCAGGCCATGGAGAAAAACCTCTTTCCCTAAAGTAAAAGTCAAATGAGAGAGGGTAGGGGCAAGGTGAAGAGGAAAGGAGAAGTATGGACTACTTTGTCAATAAATGAAATTTGACTAAAAAGGGATGAGTGAGTTTGGCAGTTTCAGTAGTCTCAGTTCTACTGTAGCAATAATCTACACAGAAGGAGAAAATCATATTAAAATAGTATAAGTGACCATTAGCAATTTTATTGTCCTGCAGGAGCACACAATTTCTCTAAACCATTAAAGTACTTCATTACCAACTGTCCTTCATAGTTACTTCTGAACTACACATGTCTCACCTGCGAAATCTACTAAATAGATTTTCAGGGGGAAAAAGGAAATTAGGTTGTCACACTTCTTTCTCTTAAAAATTCTGTGGCTGCAGGCTCATTTTTCTAGAAACTTAAATGCATAGTGGTTCAAGAAACATGTCTATAGTCTCTAATGATTGCACAAGGTATGAGATGAACATTTTCTAAGGGAGGGACTTTTACCTTTGAAGAGAATAAAAAGACAGATTTAGTAAGACACAGACTTGCCTGTGCTGAAAGCTATTGCCCTAACTTTTGAGGAACAAGAATGAGAGACTTGAGTCTTTGATAAGATGTGAGTCTTTGTGCCTGGAAACTAGATATGAAGAATGCTTCACTTTATTTCTAGGAAAGCTGTCCAAAAAAAGATAAAGTAAAAATAAAATTTCTTTCAGAAGAAAGTCACCTTTTAACATAAAATGTGTAGGGTCGTTTTCCAATAGCACCCATAAAAGCCAGCAACTGGGCTATATTGTTTTACACATTTCTCCCCTTTAAAATTTAACCCCAAATCTGAATCTTCCCACCAGTACTGACCACCTACCTCCCAAGCTTTGAATATTGCAGTTTTTTATATTCAGTAAAAGGTGTGGTCTCATTGGGAAAGTCTAGAAAAATTTCAAGTCCAAGTTAATAATTTAGTAATTTAGATATTATTTTCAAAGATATTTAATTGGCCTAATTCGAGTCATCCCAATGAAAATTTTTTAAAGCAATTAATATTAACCATGTTACAACTACTGAAGAACAGTACAGATTCCATGACATCATGAAATATATTAACATTTTTAAAGCAAAAATATCAACTATATCTAAGAGTAAGAAATATAGACAGCAATACGGCCGAGATAATTTGTCATCATTCCTAATTAAAGGCTTAATTATCACTGACAGTCTATTGGCAAAGGGGAGGGAGTGGTCTGAAAGATAAAACACTTTTGCAAATCGCAGCACTGGTTTTTAATGCCAGAAGAGGTCAGTAAGTTAGAAAAATCCACCTTTACTAAGTGGAAAAGGAACTGAATAAAACTAATTTCCACTATATGGATGGTGTGGATAATGCATGAGCAAATCAATATTCACTGCTCCCATGTCTAATAAGCATGTTCCATATTCTCTATGTTCCAGTACAAGGTATGGACTTGCTCCCAACATGTTTAAACTAGTGTGGCTTAAACAGTAAATGTATAAAGCCTGAACTCTGAAGGCTTTTTTAATTCCAGTGTGAACTAGTAACATGCTGAACACGTGAAAACCTTAACAAGACCCACCAAAACCTGTTCTGGATATTCAATAGATCATCTATAAGTTTCATATATTTTTGCATCTATTAGAAGTCAAAGAGGTCAGAACATGGAAAATGTCACTCCTGAATGTGACAACTGGTTAAGAGAACGCAAACGGATAATCTATCATTCCTTTGCATTCCATATGCCATTTGGATTATCCAGAAAACCCTCCTGTTTTCAGATGCTGTTCCCAGAGATGCCTGCAGTACTCACTCGAAGAAGGCCTCCCCTCTTCTCTCACCCATCAGGGATTGAAAGCTGTCATCTGCCTGGCGAAATAAGAAAGGCAAACATAAAAGACAGCCAGAAAACAATTCCAAAGCATATTAGGAGAAAGAAACTTAATCCATGGATGAGGTTACTAAAAAATGACGAATTTTTCTTGGCAGATAGGTGTAAAAATATATACTAAGGAAGAGGTTAATGTAAGTGCAAACATATTTGCAGAATGTGGAAATTTTGAAATATTCAAACCCAAATTAATCCTATAAAGGACTAAGATTGAATCTTATGATTACAATAGTATTTATTATACAACTTTTTTTTTTTTGAGACGGGAGTCCTCGCTCTGGGTCGGCCGCAGGGCCTGGAGTGCAGGGGCACATCTCGCTCACTGCAAGCTCCGCCTCCCAGGTTCACGCCATTGCTCCTGCCTCAGCCTCTGCCGAGTAGCTGGACTACAGGCGCGCCGCCCCTCTCCGCCCAGCTAATTTTTTGTATTTTTAGTAGGAGACGGGGTTTCACTGTGTTGGCCAGGATGGTCCTCGACCCTCCTGATCTCGTGATCCGCCGCCGCCTCGGCCGTCCCAAATTCGCTGCGGATTACAACGTGAGCCACCGCGCCCAGCCTATTATATACAACTTTTATACAATGAACACTTTTAAAATAGTAGCCCATTTGATCATCTTAATTGTGAGAAATATATTATTACTTTACAGATAAAAGTAAAGTAATTGGGAATTTTAATGGTTTAACACTTTTTTTTTTTTTTTTTTTTTTTGATACAGAGTCTCACTCTGTCACCAAGGCTGGAGTGCAGTGGTGCGATCTCAGCTCACTGCAGCCTTTGTCTCCTGGGTTCAATTGATTCTCCTGCCTCAGCCTCCAGAGTAGATGGGATTACAGGAGTGTGCCACATGCCCAGCTAATTTTTGTATTTTTAGTAGACATGGGATTTCGCCATGTTGGCCGGGCTGGTCTCGGCCTTCTGGCCTCAAGTGATCCACTCACTTGCCTTCACAAAGTGTTGGGATTTACAGGCATGAGCCACCGAGCTGGACCAGTTAAACACAGTTTAGTCACACTTTTAACTTTTTGAATCTAGTTCCAGATAAACCATAACCAATTTTTTTCTTTTTCTTTTTTTTTTTTTTTTTTTGAGTCAGAGTCTCGCTCTGTCACCAGGCTGGAGTGCAGTGGTGTGATCTGGCCTCACTGCAACCTCTGCCTCCTGAGTTCAAGCAATTCCCCTGCCTCTTCCTCCCAAGTAGCTGGGTCTAGAGGCACACACCACCACACCTGGCTAATTTTTTTTTTTTTTTTTTTTTTTGTATTTTAGTAGAGACGGGGTTTCACCTTGTTGGCCAGGATGGTCTCAATCTCCTGACCTCATGATCCTACCGCCTCGGCCTCCCAAAGTGCTGGGATTACAGGCATGAGCACCGCATCCACCATTGTTTTTCTTTTATACTATGTACTTTCTATTTTTCTTTTTTTTTTTTTAATTTTTTGTTTTCTTTTTTTTTTTTTTTAGTGTTTAGAATATGAACTCACAGAATATTAACTTGCCTCAAATTCAGTATTACCATCCCAACAAAAGAAATGGAAAAAGTAGCCCCTAACTCTTGGATTACATGTTCTTATAACTCATTAAAATTCTTGTCATTTTATAAACAAGTGAGGAAAATTTTTACAAATAATTGCATCAGTACAATTTTATTTAATAATTTATTGTTGTAATTAAAAGATCTTTAATACATTATTTTATGTAAGAGTAATCTGACAGTTTTAATTTATGAACAAGACAATTCTTCAATGATATGCCTACCAAAGAATATGAACAAATGTAACTTCCCTGAGATATTTAATCCATGAATGCTAACATAAGTAAGTTAGCCATGTAGCCATTAAAATATACTAAAATTTAGAAAAGTGGCTGGGTGTGGTGGGCTAACACCTGCAATCCCAGCAATTTGGGAGGCTGAGGCTGGTGGATTATCTGAGGTCAGGAGTTCGAGACCAGCCTGGGCAACACGGCAAAACCCTGTCTCTACTAAACACACAAAAATTATCTGGGCATGGTGTCACATACCTGTAATCTCAGTTACTCGGGAGACTGAGGCAGGAGAATCGCTTGAACCCAGGAGTCAGAGGTGGCAGTGAGCCATGATTGCGCCATTGCACTCCAGCCTGGGTGACAGAGCACGACTCCATCTCAAATTAAAATAAATTTAAAAACCTATAAAATAAAATATATTAAAATTTAGAAAAGATTTCTCAGGATTCTTACTTAATAAGACTCTTCCCAGAAGAGCTAAATCTAGTGATTTTCTGCCCCAGCCCCAAAAGCATTCAGGCAAAGTTACTGGACTTGGGTTTTCTTGTATAGTAAATGCGTTACTGACTCTTTGAGGACGGTTTCTTCTCCTTCTCATATTCTAGTTCTCTCTCTCTCAAGACTATACAGCATAGAGCAGTAACTTATCCTTCTCTGCCTCAATTTCCTCATATGAAAGTGGAGATAATACCATTGTGACTTGATTATTGGGAACATTAAACAACATAATTTATTCACATCCTTAGCAGAGACCTGGATGTGCTTGCTGTGGCTTCTGTTGTTGCTGTTTAATTATTTTGCACTTAGTAAAATTGTATTGAGGGGAGAGAGTGAGATGTTAACAGAACAGTATAGCATATGCTGAACATAACAGCCTGCAGAGCCTTATGTGTGGGTTTGAATCCTATTTCTTCTGCATATCCACTTAGAGGCTGGGTAAAGTTGGACAAGCCACTTAACCACTGTGCCTTATTTCACTCATCTGCAGAGTGGATATAATAATAATAATAATATCATCCTTATAGGGTTGTAATGAGGATTAAACAAATGTATATATGCAAATAATATGGCAAATACTATAAAATTTTAGCTATTATTTTTATCAATGAACTTTTTAAATTAATTGCTAATATTAACATGATTTATTGAATTATATTAAGTTAGTTCAGGTGTCCTTCAGTTTAACTGATCCATGGCTACACACTCGTATCAAACATATAAATAATAGCATCAATAAGCTTTTTTTTAACAGTGCTGATGCACCACTGAGCTAAATAAACGTGCACAGCAGTGATGAATTATCCTAGTAAGTAGTTTATTTTATTTCCCCTGGAAGACTCTTGTCTCCTAGTAATCTATTTTTTATTTGTTTGCTCTGTTAATTGCCAGCCTATTTATATTTGACTTGCAAATCTGTGTTTTCTCACACCAAGTTCCATTTTCTCCTACAAATATTTATTAACAACCTACTATATACCTAACACAGATATAACTGACATAAACACTTCTCTAAAATATCTCACAGTCTAGAAGGGAAGATTAGGAAGTAAAAGAATACAGCTGGTATTTCTGGGCTGTGATAGAAGACTGCTTAGCTACAGTGCAATGAGACGGGAGAAGAGACTCCTCTTACTCAGACTCAATGCCCTCAATATCTAATATACAAAGAGAGCAACACATTTGGAAAGCTATAACAACCACACATGTATCTATTCTCTTGGTAACGAAATAAAAACAAAACCCAGTTCTTACAAAAGACACATTGCTTAGAAGGCACTTTCCTAGTCATGAACATAGACAATATAAATCTGAATAAATGAATCCTTATTAGTCTCACAGAGTAAAAGAATAGAATATAGTAAACATCATATATTGGATATAACAGCGAAGTAACTGTCCTTTCTCCCCATAAATTATTTTAATTTAAAGCCAACATTCACATATAAGAAGGAATATCTCTGTAAGTCTTAAATATTTCGGTTTCCTTCTCAGAAAACATGCACTTGTCCCTGTTTTGTGAGGTCATATTGCACAGTGAGGTCATATTGCCCAGTGGCTAAGAACATGGATGCTAGAACCAGATAACTCGGTTTCCCTTCTCAGCTCCATTGTGTTTGACTTTGGGCAAGTCACATAACCACTGTCTCCCTCAGTTGCCTCATCTGTAAAGTGGGATTAAAAATAGTACTTATCTCAAGGTTTGGTTTTGATGATTAAATTAATAAATACTTGTTAAGCAGTGTTTTGACACATAGTAAGCACACTACAACTGGGAGTGATTGGGAATATCCTCATTTGTACCGTTTGTTTTTATCCTCTTAGAACATAGCAATTGCTCAGGCCATAAACGTCTCTTTCTCTTTCATCTCATACCACATGTTGCTTAAATATGACCATGTCCTTTAGAATCCACCTCAATCTGTTGAATCATAGACACCATTGCTATTCACTTGGACAATGGTGGTGGCTTCCTAACCACTTACCCGCTTCCATGTGGATTTCTCACAGGTGATCTTCTCACAGCAGCCAGAGTGATCTATTTTAAAAAATGAGTTCTGGTCGACCACAGTGGCTTACACACTTTGGGAGGCCGAGTCAGGTGGATCATCTGAGGTCAGGAGTTCGAGACCAGCCCAGACAACATGGTGAAACCCCATCTCTACTAAAAATACAAAAATTAGCCAGGCGTGGTGGTGAGCGCCTGTAATCCCAGCTACCTGGGAGACTGAGGCAGGAGAATTGCTTGAACCTGGGAGGCAGGAGTTTTAGTGAGCCTAGATCATGCCACTGCACTCCAGCCTGGGTGACAAAATGAGACTCTGTCTCAAAAATAAATAAATAAATAAATAAATAAATAAATAAAGCCAAATAAAATTCTATCTCTTCACTTGACTACTTAACCAGCAGTGGCTGCTATCGTGCTGCAAATCACTATATTTGTCTCACTAAAGAATCAGAGATTTTTCCAAACTGAGGTTATTTGTTGGGTTGTTTGTTTGTTTTTTTATTTCAAAAATGAGCAACTGAGAATCTTAGAGCTGGCAAGAGGCTTCCTGAGTAGCATGCCACATAGGAACCACAGAACTGGGATTATGCCTGACTCCAATGCTATTTGTTTTATTCTAACAGCTTAATAGACTACACTTTCTCCTTTTCAACATATCAATGAAAAACAATCTTTGGGAAATCAGAGACTGATAGAGGGGAAATGTAAAGTAAGCCTGCACATTCCAGTTATGCTTTCTATGAAGAGACAACAATGCAGGGGCCAAATAGGAGTCATATATAGCTTAGGTCTTGTTACTTCACGTTCCCTGATGGTGCTAATTTTATATTGTTAGATCATTACAAAGGTAGCTAATAAATGAATTATCACATTGAAGAAATTTAACAGGAGAAATTTCAATGCATAATGTTAATCATTCACCTCATTGCACAGTAAATTAAACTTCCTATTTCTAACATTTTTCTTCCATTGACAGTTATCTACAACCAAATGAAATTAGTCTGCATCTCTAAAATATGTAAATTTTTAATTATTTTGGTTCTCTATATATGCCATAAATTTTTATCCAAGTATTTTCAATATTCAAGCCCTATTACACTATCAATTATAGTATATTCTGAAAGATTTAATTATAAAATCAGATTCTATGTTGAAACATTCTCTTCTAAATATCATTAACATTAATCAAGTCAGTTATTCTTCAAATTCTTTCATGTGGAGTTTACCAAGCTGAGTAAGACATGTTCTCCATCCTCTAAAGTTTAATCACAAAAATATACAACGAGTACAAAGTTAACTAAGGAGAACATGATTAATTCTTCCAGAAAAAGAGACAGTCTCCAAAGAGGAAAATAAGGTATCTAGACAATTGCTGAAACATCTTGCATTGACTTTCTAGTCATATCTGCAATGCTATTTTAGTACCTGTGATGAAGAGAGAATATTAATACATGCTACTGAACAGATTTTATGCTTTTTCTGTTGCTGTTGTCAGGATTATAAAATATTGTTACAGTAAGTTATATAATTGTAACAGTTTCCTTTGCACAAAAAGGACACTGTCATTTGGGCCTGGATCGGTTATAAGCACTAAATGACATAAATAGGTGAGATTTGGGATATGATACGTTTTCTCAAAGCAAGACAAATGGACTGACATGAGAATTGAAAAGTTCATGCCAATAACTTTCTTTCATCCTTCAAACGTAGGTTAATTTTGGAAAATGTTCAACCCAGGGATTCTAGAACTCATTAAGAGGCAAGACCTACATGTGAGTTGAAAATTGCTATCTTAAGAACTGTACAAGCATCATCAAGAAAATAACATCAATAAGAAAGAAAATTAATCCATTTTAAATATGCTAGAAATCACTATGTATAATTATCTTAAAATAGAGATTATTAATACTGTCTTATCCGGGTGGAAGTAGAGAAAATCTATGAATAATTATATCTTTTCCTGTGGATTCCAGAACCTTTCTGAAAAAAACATGAGTATCCAGTATGTGCCTGCTTTTCTACACAAATCAATTAATGTTTTTGTGGAAATTATGGGCATAATTAATAAATTAATAATAAATTTATGTATTAATTTACTCTTCAAATATTATTGTATATCTATTATATCCCAGGCATTATTCTAGATCTTGGGAAAATAACAGTGAACAAAATACACACAAATCCTTTTCCTCATGAAGTTTACATTCTAGTGGGGAAGGCAGACAATGAACAAAACATTCAGTAAAGTATGTAGAATATTCAACAGTAAGAAGTGCTGAAAAATAAAATCAGATAGGGTAGCACTAGGAATAATTGGCAGAGGGATATAAGTTTAGACAAAGGATACAAGGCAATTTTCAGTGATGAGCTGCCATTTTACTAAGATCTGAAAGAAATAAAGGAGTGGCAGGATGCAGTTGCTCACACCTGTAATCCCAGCACTTTGAGAGGCTAAGGAGGGAGTATCGCTTGAGGCCAGGAGTTCAAGACCAGCCTGGGCAACATGGCTAGATCCTATCTCGACAGTATATTTTTTAAATTATCTGGGCATGCTGTCACATGCCTGTCCTCCCAGCTGCTTAGGAGGCAGAGTGGGAGAATGTCTTGAACTTAGGAGGTTGAGGCTGTAGTGAGCCATTATCATACCACTGCACTCTAGCCTGGGCAAGAGAGCAAGACCTTTCATCAAAAATAGAAAAGAGGCCGGGCACGGTGGCTGGTGCCTGTAATGCCAGCACTTTGAGAGGCCGAGGGGGGAGGATCATCTGAGGTCAGGAGTTTGAGACCAGCCTGGCCAACATGGCAAACCCCCATCTCTACTAAAAATACAAAAATTAACTGGGCATGGTGCTGCATTCCTGTAGTCCCAGCTATTTGGGAGGCTGAGGCAGAAGAATCGCTTGAATCCTGGAGGCGGAGGATGCAGTGAGCTGAGATTGCACCACTGCACTCCAGCCTGGGCGACAGGGCGAGACTCCGTCTCAAAAAAAAAAAAAAAAGAAAGAAAAAGAAAAGGAGAGAGAGAAATGAAAGAGAAAGAAAGGGAAGGGAAGGGAAGGGAAAGGAAAGGAAAGAGAGGAAGGAAGAAAAGAGAAAGGAAGGGAGGGAGAGAGGGAGGGAGGAGGGAAGGAAGGAAGGTAGGGAAGGAGGGAGGGAGAGAGGGAGGGAAGGGAAGGAAGGAAAAGAAATGAAGGAAGAAAGAGAGAGCTATGTAGAAATGCTCCGAGGAAGAGAGTTCCTAGCAGAGTACAGCCAAGCAAAGGCCTGGAGTCAGGAACCTCCACATGCATCCTCACAATGGCACAGGTGACAGATAACAAGTACCTCAGTGTGGCTACAGCACATTGAACACCAGGGAGATGGTACTAGAAAATTAAAAAAAAAAAGAATGGAAACCAAAACACATCAAATGTCATAGGTTAGTGCACAAAGTTTAGCTTTTTCTCTGAGTAAGATGGAAACCCCTAGAGCATTTGGAACAGTGGCATGATCTGATTTCCCCTTAACAGACATGCTGGCTGCTATTTGAAGCTCAAACTGCAAAGCAGGAAGACTAGTCCACACACTATGTCAATAATCTAGACATCTAAAGTGTAGGCATTACTGAACCACCTCTACCCACAGATCTCATCTAATATCATGGAAAATCGCACTAAAAACTCTCTAACCTAACCTCTTCTCAGTAACTGACCAAATTAAGATACTCCCCATTGCCTTGGAAAACCCTACATTTTGAGAGAATGTGGCTATTCAGATTTACACATTTTAAAAAACATTATTCTTCTCTAAATTGTCCAAATAAAAAGCATATTAACTTGTTCCTTACAAACTTCTGTAAATGTTTTAGTTCAGATTTGTGATTATTCATGTTATATGTTTTTTAAGTATGTGGAAGTTGAGAATTTTATCACAATTCTTAAGAAACATAGTTTTCCACAAATAATCTTCCTAATTGAGGAATAATTATAAAAATTATACAATAAGTGCTTGAAACACAATATAAATATTGTACTTCTGACATCATCATCATCTCCCATTTTCCTAGTGAATAGGTAAATGTCTGGCAGAGTCAAATTCATTCTTTAACCTGGATGGCTTTCCTAACTCTTCCATGTTCAAGGCACTGATAATCTGGCTGCACCAGTATCTTTGTGAAACTCATTGTTATCCTCAGTGACTATTTTATATATCTAACTGTTATATGAAATAAGGAATATAAAGAATTGGCACAGTGCATTGTAAATAAGCAGTCAATAAATAAAACCTGCAAATGTAAGTCAATATAATTTTTTCTTAATCACTTTAAGAGGCATTAAGAGAAGTTGTGACAATATGTTAAAACTCAGAACATTGTAATATAGAAATTAAGAGCACAGACTTGGAGTCCAACCTAGGCTTGGACTCCTGAACCAGAAATTCCAAGCTGAGTGTTTTAAAGCAAATGTTTAACCTCTTTAAACCTCAGAAAATATTTTTATGTGTTTCCTCTATGGACTGTGATATAAAGAAAAGAAATAAATAAAACAGGGCTTAAGCAGAATAAGCACTAAACAAATGATAGTTATTGTTATTATTGGTGTTACCATTTCTTTGGCACGGTTTTAAGGGTGCTGATAATGCAGGAGAAACATTACCAAGAAAGAAAGGCAGTGTTTAATATGAAAAGTTAAATTGACACATACTTTTCCGCCTGAATAAGCCATATTCTCGAAGAACAGAAGACAAATAAAGATTTATATTTGAAATATCATGATTTTAGATGTATATACACTTGAATCCTCCAAAGCCTCTTAATAGTAAATAATATCTAAAACATAAATTTTACTCATCCCTCTCAATCTTTCTATCTTTCAGCATCTCTTGGCTTCTGCACATTTATAATCTTTAGGTAGTAATCCCCTCAGCCCTTGTGCACACACCAAGAAGTAAGCCAACGCTTTTGAAAATATTTCTTAGGGGAAAATAAACTCCCTTTTATTAGCTCTGTTAAAAATGAAATCACATATGCATGTGTTTCTTAATAAATCTTTTTATGTAACTAAATTTGTCCACATACTGTAAGAGTCATTTTCTTCATTCATAAATATGACCATTTTAGCATTCAAAATCTTAGGTAAATAAAGTCCTATATGATATTTAAACAACCTATCATGAGCTTTTAATATCTGTTTTCAGCCTCTCTCTCACATTATTCTATTTATCCAGTTATGAGAGATTCATGATTTCCATATATAATCCTCTTAAACCCGTCTGAAGCATTGCAAATTTAATTTCTCCTCCTTCAGAAACAAAGTACACTTTTGTACTTTCCTCCCTTCAAAATTCCCCATAACATGTTTCTTCCATGATGGCCTCCAATATGACATGCTTACACTCCACTAACTACTACAGTTCCCACTCCTTTTGTCTCTGTACCTTACAGCATCTTTCATTTCATCAACTCATACCTAAAATAAAACAGTTGAACTATCTCACACTTTTTAAAAATAATGATATGATTTGGCTACATCCCCATCCAAATCTCATCTTGAATTGTAACTCCCACAATTCCCATGCGTCATGGGAGGAACCTGGTGGGAGGTAACTGAATCATGGGATGGGTCTTTTCTGTGCTATTCTCATTATAGTGAATAAATCTCATGAGATCTGATGGTTTTAAAAACAGGAGTTTCCCTGCAGAAGCTCTCTTTTCTTGTCTGCTGCCATGTGACACGTGCCTTTCAACACCTGCCATGATCGTGAGGCCTCCCCAGCCTTGTGGAACTGTTAAGTCTAATAAACCACTTTCTTTTGTAAATTGCCCAGCCACGAGTATATCTAGTATTAGCAGCGTGAAAATGGACTAATACAAAAAATAACCATTATTCAATAAAAAAATACGTGCTACCACCAATCTCTGTCATGCACAGCTGAGTTATGCGCTTATGAGAATGAGCCAAATGTCATTCAACAACTGCAGTTTAAAGCATCTGCCTTTGCAACTTGTAAGTAAAAGGTCATACTTTAAATTACTGTTTGTGTTCTCTTCCTGAGCATCTAATACATATGGTATGTTTCTATTAGCAATTATATGGGACTGTGTTTTCTCCTTATTTTTAAGCTCTTTGGAAGCCATTTAAAGTAAACTTTATGTATACTATGTTGTGCTTGTCCATCCAAAACGCATATTTGAAATGTGATGGCAATCTTAGCTTTAACTGCCTTAGAGGATGAATGTTTAAGTCCTATCTTAGCTACTAGTATTATTCTGTTTATTTTAGCCTGGATAATTGTCATCTCTAGACATCGTCCTGGTATCTTTATATTTGAGCGGCTACCTGAAATTACTCAGAGTACCTTGCATATATATCTTATAATCTATATTTCATTCAATCTGTCCCATACGTGCCTCCAAATAGAGCAAATATTCATATAGCTGTTTCAACACAGTGTAAAAATGAGGAAACAGTGCTCCACTTCAGATGCATGTAAATTATTGAGTACTGAATAAATTAAATATAATTGAATAAAATATAGTTGCTTTCACTTTCACTATGTCTTTTATTGACAAAATAAAATGTAACTACAGGAACAAATATATTATCTTTTTTACAGCTTTATCATTTTCTATATGCTTTTCTAGTAATTCATCTAGATTTTCATTCGGTTTCTCTTTTGTTTAATCCTTACTGTCGTTTAATCTTGTTTTTAGTTTTACACAATAATCACCTTTTTGGAATTTTATGCAGACTAAAAAACTACATATTTTGCTTTTTTATACTTATCCTTTATATTCCTTACAAATTATACTTTCAAATTCATTTAAAATTTTATAGTAATAAAACCTGGCATGGTGACTCATGTCTATAATCTCAGCACATTGGGAGGCCAAGGCGGGCAGATCACTTGAGGCCAGAAGTTCAAGACTAGCCTGGCCAGCATGGTAAAACCCTGTCTGTAATAAAAATACAAAAATTAGCCAGGTATAGTAGTCCCTGTCTGTAATCCCAGCTACTTGGGAGGCTGAGGTACAAGAATCGCTCGAACTCCAGAGACAGAAGTTGCAGTGAGCTGATATCTCATCACTGCACGCCAGCCTGGTGGACAGAGCAAGACCCTGTCACAAAAATAAATAAATAAATAAATGTTATAGTGATAAAAATAATGCTATAAACATTATGAAATATGTCAGATACGTAGACACATGTAGTTGATTAACCAAAAAATTCTAACTATCTAAAAATATATTGTAATCATTAGTTCAATCTGGAAAAAGAAACACTTTGGAAAACAGAAGTAGACATCTTCATGATATGAATGCAAGAAATGTTATTTTCTACTTACTTAGACTCTACTATTATTGAATGCTGATTTTTTAAAAAGCAGAGATGTAAGCTTTTCCAGATTTAAAATTAGAAGCTAAAACTGAAGTGCAGAACTAATTTGAAGAAACGTCTATATTTATATGCCGCAGAGAAGACCTTACATTCCATTTTAAAATGTATGGTAGTGATATTGTGAAATGAATTGTTAAAAGGTAATGCTATTTGTTTATTTACAGAGTCCTAAAAATAATCCATTTAGCTCATATATCCATCATTGTTAGTTCCTTTGACCAAGTCAGAAAGCAAAGTAAGACAATATTCTGCTCTTCAAATTAATTAATTTGCATGTATGCTTCTTCTTAAATCATTAAATATATTTAAAAATGTGTAAATGCTAATATCTCAGTAGAAGCATAGACTTCGTTAACCTGATTAAGATAAAGAATTATCAACTGTTTTAAAGTTACTTTGCATATTACCTGATATGCTAATTAAAAATTTATTATTAAAGTAAAAATCATCAAGGGGCTCTACCTGTCAACATTTTAAGAGTTAAGAAATGCTCTGTATATAATTGTTGTCCTCTAATTAATTCAGAACATTTTTCTATAGATATTTCTCTAATATCAGAATATTTTCCATGTTAAATTCTACTCATGGGCCTTTCTAAGATGATTCTTTAAATATAAAATATCAAGCTCATTTATTTTTAAAGGGAGGAGATAAGCATATTAAATTTGTTAGGTCACTTTTTTTCCCCATAGGGATGTGACTTTACCTGGTTAGATATTTTAATAAAACAAACAAACAAAAAAACATATAACCACAGAGATATAAATTTAAAATTACAAATAATCATAGAGGACCAATATTTTATTTAGATGGTACTCCTATTTCAGGCTTGCTATTTGCAATAAACAAAATCCAATGGATATTAGTCCAGAGAAAAATGGGAAATTATAACGTATAGCAGATGACTGCGATGCTTCCTACATCATCCTCTCGGTCCACTAGATTTTAGCACAGCTGTCATGGTCTGTTGCATGCATATTGTCAGCTTCCCACCTCTGGGTCACATGGAGTCTCTACTACCTTGAAACTTTCTCCACAGTCAGGACAAACCACCTAGCCAACATAGGCATAACCCATACGTACAGAGAATTAGTGACCCTAGGGATAACACTCAAGCCACGAGAAACTGGGCTTGGTAGATGATTACCCTCGCTTCCTAGTCTTTAGTGAAAAATCTCTGAAGTATGCATTAGATGGATCCTTATCACGACCCCAGAGGCAGTAAATGCTATTTGTCCAGAGTGATACCCAGTTTATACTGCTTTTTCCCCCACTACCTTTTATCACCCTTCGTGTTTCTTCACTTCCGCCTTGTAGAATCACCTCTCAAATACACTATCCGTGTCTAAGGCCATGCAAATTTCAGGAATCAGTGAAATCTAAGAATACAGGATACAGAACTCTCACTCAAAAAATTCAGCAGATTCTCATGGGTTTGGAAGGATATCACAAATGCCTTAAGCGCTCAACGTGTTCTCTCCTATCTCCTTTTCTTGAGGGTCTCTTCCCTCTGGAGTTTAATTCCCTCTCAACTTTTCTCTTTCTCTCTCTCTGAGTAGTCTAATTCTCTGTTTATTTGCTTAACTTCTGTAAATCCATATAATCAAGGTCTCACCTTCTAGCCCATGTACTTATACATGTTTTCCTAAACAAAGACAATTTTCCCCCTGAGAAGAATTTTGTTTCCAGTTGCTATGATTTTTGTTTTAACATTTTCATATATAGATAGAATTCTGAAGGCAAAACTTGTTTTCATCTTTCAGATACTTCTTTATTCCTTTGCTTTTCCTCTGAGAATTCTAGGAGATAATTACCGTATATTTCACTCCTTAAGTGTGATTTGATTGTAATTTCAGTGAGAAGAGTTATTATTTACTGTGCATTACAGAAAATGAACTAGAATGTAGCCATGCAGAATTAGAACTGAGAGTTTTTAACTGGAATGACATATTTAATTAACTGAAAGTTTTGCCTAAAGTATTGTGTTGAGTAGTTGTTAAGACAAGTTTAGGTTAATGGAAAATGTGCCAAGATTAATTAAGGTATCCACCAGAGTTACAGAAATGAAAATGCCCATAAGCTAGGCATTTTCTTGAAGTAGTGTGGCATTTGAAATTTAAAAATATGTTTGAATTTTATCTCTGCTACTTATTATGCGATTAAGGTAAATTGAGCTTCAGTATACCTTGGTATCTTCATTCGTAAAATCAAAACAGTATCATTTACTTCAGAAGAAATATTAAATCACATAATATATGTGAAAGCACCTGGTGAAGTCATTACTATATAAGGTAACCCACTTAATTGAACCCAACACATTTACTTCTTCATTATAGGCAGATAACCTGGGCCAATACTGTGATAATGGTAATAATAAACACAGTAGAGTTACAAATTTAACAACTCAAGGCTCCACTGTCAAGCATACATTTGTCACCTGCTGTGGACAATTGCACTAAGTAATATAAAAGAAAAAAGTAGAAAAGTAAAGAACTGCATTATTTGATACACAATTTAATTCCAAAGGAAACATTTCCTACATTCAGATGTTTGCATTCTGATTCAAATATCTTTCTTTAGACAACTGACATTTTGAGAAAGCTCTTGAATTATTTCTTATTGTACAATTCAGCTCTTCTCATGTTTCCAGTGCAGGCCCAATGATATAGAAATTACTTCTATTTTGAATGTCAATGTCAGAAACACTTTTCAAGAAACAGGAGATATATATATGTGTGTGTATATACATATATAGTTATTTTTAAGGCAATATATTGCTTGTCATGTTGCAACACAGTAAACTGAGTTTTTTTCTATAATGTTATACAAGCTTAATTTTCTATTTTCTTACTCTTTAGAAAAATATTGACAGTAGTTCTTTTTCTTTGCCTAAATGCTCCATATTGTTATGGATAGTAGTATTTGTGTATGAATCAAGAAGATATTGACACATTTTTACCTTGGATAATCTTATATAATTTGATTTTCGAAATGTTAGCTGGGGGCCATGAATTTTAAGAAAAAATTATTTTAAATTGTATACCTATCAATCATAACCCCATCTTCTAACAGTCCAACAAAAAAGGCTTCCAGGCATTTAAAAGACAAGAACGCTGGCATGGACCTTAAAAATTCAACTGTCAACCATATACCACATTCACAGAATTATTGAGTGTGCCATCTCCACATCACCTCTGGCTCTAGGACCTGCTATTCAATGTCTACTCTCATGACCCCTAAATGAGTCTCCATACTTTCAGTTTAGTACACAAAACTCTCTAATTATCAAGGCTTCTGTGTGGCCCAAACCATAATTAGACGCCTAGACTTTCTTATTCGATTGTCCAAATTACTTCATCTCTGCCTAAGCAACTGCCCTTTCTGGAATAGAGGGGCCAATGAGTTTTCCACTCCCAGCTCCTTACTGCCACCTTCTCTTTTTGGGAGTTAGTTCTGATTCCCTGCCCCATCCCACATGGGCTACAATGACAGCCCTTAAAAATTATCGCTTGTACAACTTGTATTAAAAAAGAGACAGATTTTGATTTTGAACTTTAAGTTCCACATATTGTAGAACTTAAAGTTTGACTATTAACAGTGTCACATGCCACTGATTTTCCTGGGATCTTATCACATCTAGAAACTCTTTTAAGCTTCACTATGCTGGCACAATGGGGTCACAAAAGAGCTCTTTTCTTGCCTCTTCCTCATGTGTCCAGAGTTGGTTCCTCCCAGTGGGTTCTTGGTCTTGCTGACTTCAAGAATGAAGTCACAGACCTTAGCAGTGAGTGTTACAGCTCTTAAAGATGGTGTGTCTGGAGTTTCTTCCTTCTAGTGGGTTTGTGGTGTTGCTGACTTTTAAAATGAAGTTGCAGACCTTTGCAGTGAGTGTTACAGTGCTTGAAGGTGGCACGGACCCAAAGAGTGAGCAGCAGGAAGATTTATTGTGAAAAGCAAAAGAACAAAGCTTCCACAGTGTGGAAGGAGACCCGAACAGGTTGCCACTGCTGGCTGGGGGGTGGCCAGCTTTTATTCCTTTATTTGTCCCCACCCACGTCCTGCTGATTGGTCCATTTTACAGAGCACTGATTGGTCCATTTTACAGAGTGCTGATTGGTGCATTTACATTCCTTTAGCTAGACACTGAGCACTGATTGGTGCGTTTACAATCCTCTAGCTAGACGGAAAAGTTCTCCAAGTCCCCACTCGACCCAGGAAGTCCAGCTGGCTTCACCTCTCAATCTTTACAATCCTGTAGCTAGACACAGAAAAGTTCTCCAAGTCCCCATTTGACGCAGGAAGTCCAGCTGGCTTCACCTCTCACTTATAGGCAACTACTCTGAATTAAATACTGCTGCCTTTATTTCTAAATTATTGTACCTATTGTCCTAGTTTAAATTTTAAGTCTGTCCCAAAAACATAGAATCAGCTGAATACCACCTACATATCAGTGGGAGATTATAACAAGGCACTGTGATACGGACAAGCATTTATGAACTAAGGATAACAAAATTAGTCTAATGTGCCTCAGCTTGGCTCACAGGCTCAAGGCCAGTGACAGATGTGACGTGGGCGGACAGCTAGTGAAGCAAGTCTAGGCGACATCCAAGCTTCCCACTCACTCTAGGGAATGCAGCAGAATGCTACTGATAGAATCATGGCTGTTATTACATCAGAGGTGTGGAAAAACATGAAAAGATAAGATAGAAAAGCTTCAATAAAGTCAGAAGGATTCTTAAGATTTTCATTCAAGACTTAAACAGTGAACCTGAGCCAGGGGGAATATTTTCTTTTTTGTGAGCAAAATATGTATCTTTTGTAAAATAATAAAAAACTAAGAATACTGTCATTACAAACGTTGGCTTCTTCACCAGAAATGCAGGTCCAATTTTCCCTCTCTGTAACCAATTTGGAGTCTAAATTCTGTCCCTGGAGATTGGAATACAGTAGGAGCTCCTTTCATCCTCCAGCAGGAGGTCAAGGCTTGACCCAATCCCAATTACATGGATCAGGGTAAAAGCCACTCCTGGCTGTCGTACCAGTGATTGCCTTTCCAAGTCAAGAGCAAACAGGTTAAGCAGGGTTTGTCAACTTAAATATCTGAAGAGACCAAGTTGTTAGTCAAATCAAAGAAGCAATTTCTACCTTACAGTTTAGCTATACGGAAAAAGCACAAATGTATGAAAAGTAGTAACTTGCATTATGCCTCCGTTTTTAAGAAACAATATAGAGTAATGGCAACTGTAATACAATTTAAAAAATCACTAGATTTACCTGAATGAGGAGCAGCCCCCAATTCTGCCATCTAAACATATCGTCCCTGTGTACTAGAGGTTTTTTCCTACAAAAGTCAATAATTTGATTCTTTATGTGAATTGTTCTTATTAAGAGTTGACAACTAGTGCAATGTTTTAAATCATTGTGAGAGTCAAAGGGGTTGTTAAATCCCAACAGCAGCCTGACAGCTAGTAATTCTTGGAGTAAAGACCGTTGTGCTCTTAGGTCATCAACGTAGGATTCTATTCATTCATAGTTTACTGCGGTGATTCATCTTGGGTTCCTTTAACTTCTAAGTGCTTCTTTTTGATGTCTGCTGTAATAAAACATGACTTAAGTTGCCACCGATTTAGTATGGACCACCAGCCTTAGGAAGAATAGGCAGGAGTGGAGTAAAAGAGCCATCATCTGAATCCAATTCAGCTCTTCAGAAAACCGTATTAGCATTTGAGCCCAAATCATTTCAGTTATGACCCTATAATTAACCCCCAGAATGCCTCTGGACATTTCTTTCATCTTTAATTAAGGCACAAGTAGACAGTTTGTAATGACTAAATGATTCCTTCCTACCTGTCAGTCCTTTTTTTAACCTTTATTTTGTACCTATGAAACATAAACATCTAAATCCTATAAAATCGGCCAGGCGCAGTAACTCATTCCTGTAATCTCAGCACTTTGAGAGACTGAGGTGGGCAGACCACCTGAGGTCAGGAGTTCAAGACCAACCCGGTCAACATGGTGAAACCCTGTCTCTACTAAAAATACAAAAAGTAGCCATGTATGGTGGTGCATGCCTGTAGTCCCAGCTACTTGGCAGGAGGCTGAGGCAGGAGAATCGCTTGAACCCAGGAGGCAGAGGTTGCAGTGAGCCGAGATCACACCACTGCATTCCAGCCTGGACGACAGAGCAAAACTCTATCTCAAAAAAAAAAAAATCCTATAAAATCGATACGAAATTATTATAGAATATTGCCTTTCTCTTATTATGGGTTAATAATGTCTACATAGAACACATGTACGTCTAGTAATATCTACATAGACCAGATTTATGATAGGAATTATTATTTATGGCACACAATCATGTCAAAATACCATGCCATTGCTAGTCTCATAAACTCATGCTCAACCACAAGCCCTGTAAACTGTCTGTTGAGACACATTTCTATATGGATCTCTTGCATTTCTGCATGTTTTCTTGGTGACTGTCCTTTGTGGTAGATAATCTTTTCATGGATATTTGTCTAGTGAACAACCTTGGAAGACAGAGATGGTATCTCCTTTGGAACAACTGCTAAGCATGCTTACTGCCCATTATAAAAGATTTGTGTCCCATAAATTTAGTAATGCAATGCACTAGGCATGTAGGCATCTAGTGGACCCATTCATGTTGGCCTATAAGACTTGAGGCAAAAAAAAAAAAAAAAAAAAAAAAAAAAATCCTGTCACAAATATGCTGATGCTCATGCTGCTGGCTGTGCCATGAGAAATAAAATCCTTGGGCTTGATCCAGAAGTTTCTGTGTCTTCTCCCAGCAGCCATGAGACTGTTGTGTTCTACCTTTTTAGCTCTCAAGTAGGGTAACATCTCAGGTACCATAGTTCTTGACAGTGCCATGCTTATAGGAGAAGGCTGGCCAGTTACACGCAACTTGCCCTAGAAACGTGCTTGTATATTCTTCTGCCTTGCTTAAACCACCCTATCAGTTTGGATCTCAGACATTTTTAATTATCTCAGTTATTCTGTTTTGTTGTTAAGTTTGTCCTGTCCATGTGTCTGACACAGGATTCTGCTCTTAAAACGTTTTGCAAGCTAGACTTTGGTACCCCTACCCTTTGCCGCAACAAAATTTCATTTTTTGCAGAAAATACAAAACAAGAATTATTTTGCAGAAAATCCAACACCATGTTCTTCCAAAACAATCTCTGAATTCCTACAGCTTTTGTGTCCTCAAGTCCTTCTCTGGCTCTTACTTCTTGACTCTGTTGACGACTTCTTTTCTGTTCTGAATCTTACAGTTATTTCTTTATCTCTGCCCTGGCATTAACCTAATCACAGCACTGAGCCCCTTATCTTGATTTTCACTAAGGGAAAAAAGTACTATATAAGAACAATGCACATGTATGAGATTTATTGAAGACTTGGAGAAAGTTTATGACACAGCAAGACTTAGGGGTTAGGAAATTGTTTTGTTCTTCTTGTTCTAGAGCTAATATTTAATGTATGCCAGTGTGGTGCCTGTCTTCAATTTGGGTCGCACTTAGGTCCACTCTCCACCTTTCTCTGGTGTGCTCTGAGCCCCAGGACCCTATGACCTGTGTCACTGAGTTCTAGTCCATTTGCTTCCTGGTTGCATTCAGCCACTAGGAGGCACCAGCCAGAGATCAGAGCATAGTAGAAAGAAGGAACATTATTTCCCAGCTCACTGTGCACCCCACTATTGTCTAGCAGAAGTTACATTACCTACCAAAGCCCCAAATCCTGCAAGTGACCCTCTTACATGGCTTCTTGCCCTTTAAGGCCTAGGTGCTAACAGCTTCCTGCTGCTGCTAGAATCTGGGTGCTTCACAGCCCTCATTGATCCCCCAGTTCACACTTCTGAAAATAATTCCTTCACTGAACAGCTTGCTTTAAATTTCCAGTGTGTCATCTGTTTCTTTCTAGTAACCTGTCTAATACAGCCAAACACTAAAAATATATCATTTCTCATCCCAGTTTTCCAATGAGGAAACTGAAACGTAGAGAAATTAAGTGATTGGCCCAGGATCACTCAACCTCTAAGGAGAAGATTCAGGATACTCCCAAAAGTGAGTTGTTTCCAACTCACACGATGAGCCTGTGTTTTCATGTTATGTCAGATTTCTCCTCAAACAGTGTTTATAATTCAGTTGATCAGTTTCACTGATGGATTTGCCATGATAGCAATCACACTTTAAAATATTTTTCAAACATTGTTCTATTGCTTATGGAAACCTCTTGATATTTAAAAGCTAAATAACAATGAAAGTTTTATGTGAAGTATCTATACAATTTATACTAAAAATAAGCAAATAATAGATAGGTAAATAAATATGATTTTCTAGTCCGGATGTTATTCAATTATTGTTTTTGGTTTTCCAGTACAGCATTTGCTTCTCAGTCTGGATAAAGTTGACTCCTTTAAAGGCAGGATACAGTAAAACTTTATCACTTAATTAACCAGTATTCAAAACAAAAATCTGCTACTCATAATTCTATCTACCACTTTGCCAAGAAATATATAAAGTGTTAAAATTTAAAGTAACAAATGCTAGAGTGTCAATAAAAGACAATCTCAAGAACTATTTTAAATTTGCTTTTATTAGAACTTGTCAAGGAATTCTTGAACAATCCAGAAACAAACCATCAAAGTTGGTTTCAGAAGAATGAAATATTGATCTCATTAATTGTTTGGGAACACAGACTAAATAATTCTTCTCTGTGTAATTATTGAGCAGAGTAAATGTCCCTGCTGACAGGCTGCCAGATACCACAGATATCTTATTAAAAAGTACAAAATTATAATTATTTCCTTCTGAGTTTCTCAATAGTATTCAATGTATTGCTCAGTGTACTCATATCCTTGCTTTTGTCTAACTAATTTTACTTAAAATGATTTTTTAGAATTTAACCTAACCAATTGTTCATTTTATAATATATTGCATTTTGTCCTTTTTTTTGCTCCTTTGCATATAGAGCACAAAATCATGTTTTCTAATATACTTGGCAGAAAAGATAACCCCTCTATTTTGTAGTAGAACCAGTTACATACATATGTATGCATTTCAATACATAAAATTCCTATGAAATATTTGCCTAGCTAAAATGATTTGAATAGCAGCTGTGAATTAGTCAGTGCTCTATAAATAAGAGGAACTTTGAAATATTTGTTTTCAATAAAGAAATTTTTTAGACATCTAGGAAAAAACATAAATTTAAGGCTTAATAACATGTTCTTCTGAATTTTCTACCAGATCTAGTGAAAGTTTTGTGAACCAAAATGTTCAAGAATAACTGATGAAAGCATTTTCAACAATAAGAGCCAAAAGGCGGCCGGGCGCGGTGGCTCAAGCCTGTAATCCCAGCACTTTGGGAGGCCGAGACGGGCGGATCATGAGGTCAGGAGATCGAGACCATCCTGGCTAATACGATGAAACCCCGTCTCTACTAAAAAATACAAAAAACTATCCGGGCGACGAGGCGGGCGCCTGTAGTCCCAGCTACTCGGGAGGCTGAGACAGGAGAATGGCGTGAACCCGGGAGGCGGAGCTTGCAGTGAGCTGAGAGCCGGCCACAGCACTCCAGCCTGGGCGGCAGAGCAAGACTCCGTCTCAAAAAAAAAAAAAAAAAAAAAGAGCCAAAAGGCATGGTAAAAGGAACATGAAAAGGTCACTCCAAGTACCATTCAAGCATTATAAAGTATCTGTGCTGGGAACAGTAAAACCCAAAACAGAGAAATGGCCTAACTCTTTAAGCAGAATCACAGAGATGGCAGTGAGTCATACCCAGTTCTGTCTTGTAGCTCAATTTATCCTGCCTGGCCCACGTTATCCTGATTTCAAGCAGCTAAACTTCGCAGTGAGACTGAGCCAGATTGAGAGGCTATCAGGTCAATGTGACAGGAAGCAAAAAGCAATTATTTTAACAGGACAAGTGAGCTTCCTTTTTTCTAGCTTTTGATGCTCATAACAGTAGCAAAGGTCGAGCTGCTCCTTCCAAACAAGTACCTGTAGACTGTACCTCCAAATCACCTTTCTAAGCAGTAAGCATCATCACTGCTTTCTTATTATAGCACAATATGATCTGACAAAGATTCTGGGCTTGACCAAACTTTTTCCTAGCCCATCTGTGGACTTCCTTGTGAAACCCAATTTTAGCAAGAACCCTGCTAAGTCAGTATAGCAAGAACTTGCCCCCTCTTTGATGTCTAATTACCCTCAATATCTAATTGGGTCCCTCATCCTCCACCATTCCCTAAGTGATGTCTAATCATCTTAACCTGCCTTCAGCAAGAATCCAGTTAGGTAGGTTTAGCCAGAAAACCCCTCACCCCTTATGTTTTTTTTTTTTTTTTGAGTAATTTTCCATCTGCTGATCCCACCCTGTTTTTTCTGTTGTTTAGTTATAAATTCCCACTTGCTGATGCCACAGTATTTAGAGCTGAGTCCAGTCTCTCCTACTGCAAAATCTCATGGCAATGGTCTGTATACCTATCACCTATGGCTGCATCCCTGAATAGAGTGTGCTTTACTGTGCTTTAAAAAGTACCATTAAATGATTTTTTGACAGATCCTTCCTCTTTCCTTCAACTGCGAGGAGGTCACTATGGTTGCTGTGTTATCTATGTGCCTTTGTGTGGGAAAATTCAGAGAATGTGTGACTGTAAGAATGCCTGACTGTAAGTGCATATGTGTATAGAGGTTTATGTCTGTGAGATCTATACATATATTATATATAATATATATACACACATATGAATAGGAAAACCTTTAGAGAAATGTAAAGTGCGTGAATACATTTTAATAGGTTTTCAGAACTAAAATAGGTTATACTTTAGCTCTCATTTATATATAAGTACTTTTTAATTAAGTTGTATAATGTTTCCAAAAAAAAGGTCTTTATTTTTATTTTGTTGTTAATGTCAAATTTTTTCTACCCCTTGGATTTCACTTCATTTCTTCTAGTTACAAAATACTCCCTGCAGTTCTGCCTTTTTCTCAAGAAATTAAATACTTTTGTATGATCCAGAATTTGCAAATTATTAGTTATAAAACTGAGAAAACAAGCAAGAGAACAAGACATAGTACATAAACAACTTCCCCTCTAAAAAGTGTCACGATTGAACAAACTGTGAAGTATACTTTGTTAAATAAGGTATTTAGATCTTAGTGTCACTGTACAAAGAGATTTACCTAATGTTTTACTTGAACGAACTATCAGAATGTTTCTCAGAATTCCCAAACCATATTTACATAGGGTCAGTATTCATCAATTGCTTGTTGAGTCTGCAAAGAAGGAGGAGTAAAAAAGAAAAAGAAAAAAAATTGTTTGTTGCATTTTATTGCAAGCATAGAATAAATAATAAGCACAAACACAAGTAATTGAAGTAACAGCATTTCACATAGAAAATAAAAGCACACTCAGGCATTGTAACCTAATACAACTCTTTGAGTTGCATCCTTAGGAATATTATTTGGGATTCACTGATACTCCTCTGCTTTAAGAGTTAAAGATCTTTCTTAGAATATTTTCTAAGAAATTATTAACATTTGGGAAACTTGAGATCAGTTATTGTATTGCCTTCATCAGTGCTGAAATCTTTTCTCAATTGAAATCTTACCCAGAGTCGTAAACAAACACAAATCTGTTCTATCTGAAGTGGTATAAGGGGTCTGGAATACTGTCAAATACACACTGCAACATCCTTTCCACATCAGTCACCAATAAGACAGACCTTCTGAAGGATCAAAAAGCAAAACAAAGACAAACAAACAAAACCCTCTGGATTTAGTAAAGCTCTGTTTGAAAATCCATTGAGCTAGGCCAGCCTCCCAATGGTACTGTGGTTTCAAAATGAAGATATGAAATCCAGAAAATACAAGGCTAAAGCCACAACCAATTATTGTCAACATGGGGATTACAGGCCCAATTTTTGTATTCCTATCTCAGTCCTTTTAAATTTAATTTTACATTCTTATTTAAATTTCAATTCTCTATGCATATATATATTACATGAATGTTCATTTATTTATAAATATAGTTAACAAGTATTGCCTACTAAGAATAAGTATCTCTTTGATTTTGTTATACTTGCTGCAGTAAAGAACTTACTTTACACAGTAATAAAGTGCATTGAGTTAAAAGGTAAATTCAGTAGGCCAGGCGTGGTGGCTCACACCTGTAATCCCAGCACTTTGGGAGGAGGGCAGATTTCCTGAGGTCAGGAGTTCGAGACTATTCTGACCAACATGGAGAAACCACGTCTCTACTAAAAATACAAAATTAGCCAGGTGTGGCGGCGCATGCCTGTAATCCCACCTACTCAGCAAGGCTGAGGCAGGAGAATTGCTTGAACCCAGGAGGCGGAGTTTGCGGTGAGCCAAGATCGCGCCATTGCACTCCAGCCTGGGCAACAAGAGCAAAACTCAGTCTGAAAAAAGAAAAGATACATTTAGTAGTAAAACTAATCATCATGTTGGCACCTGCCTTTCCTGTTTCTCCCCTTCCCTCTCTGGTCCTTGCTTGATACTAAATCTTCTGGAGTAACTCCCAACTTCTGGGACAGCTCCACAATTTCTATATAAGACAGTCATCAGGTTGGCAGGCTTTATGAAGCTGGTGGTGCGAATGGCCAAGAAAATGTTTTATTTAGATTTTAGTTCTATTATAGAATGCTTGGAGAGAAGATTGATGAAGACTATGGGGGTAGTGGACGTTAGCAATTCACTCTCGAATCCTCTGATCTTTAATTATGCTACAACAATTGCTACTCTGCATGGAAATTCTCTCTCCCAATTTCAATTTTTATTATACTCCCAATTCTACATAGTTTAGCCCTAATCCTTTGCTATTTGACCCTAACATGCCTTTGTTTCAATCCTTTGCTCTATGTGACAAGGCACCCTTTCCTATAAAAGTAAGGTAATCAATATATTCAGTTGTTTACATACCTACTTTATTTACCTCTTCAGCTTTACTGAAACTTCTTCCCATTGACATTACTTCCTTTTAGAACTCTCTGAAGGAAAACATTTACATTTTAATTTTTTTTTTTTTTTATTTATTATACTTTAAGTTCTAGGGTACATGTGCATAACGTGCAGGTTTGTTACATATGTATACTTATGCCATGTTGGTGTGCTGCACCCATCAACTCGTCAGCACCCATCAATTCATCATTTATATCATGTATAACTCCCCAGTGCAATCCCTCCCCCCTCCCCCCCCCCCTTATAGGCCCCAGTGCGTGATGCTCCCCTTCCCGAGTCCAAGTGATCTCATTGTTCAGTTCCCACCTATGAGTGAGAACATGCGGTGTTTAGTTTTCTGTTCTTGTGATAGTTTGCTTTGTTTTTTTGCTGCTCCTTGTAGAGCAGGGCTAACCCACAAGCACTGTGCCCAGAGTCATACCATTTATCATTTGTTCTACATATTTCAATAACAGAAAACAAAATAATTCTAGATCGCATTTTCCATTGTAAGATATAGGAATTATACATGTCTACTTTAATATACTTATAATTTAAATAATTATTTTAACAAAAACAATAACGCCCTCCCCAGCTCAAGAAATAAAACATTGCCAGAAACTCCCCATACATCTCTCCTGACTCACTCCTGACTCACACCTACAGGCAGCCACTATCCCTAAAACCAAGGAAACTAACCTTCTTGAACTATTTCAAGTTGCAGTCTTTGAACCATACATGTGATAATTTGAGCTGGAAATCAAGGAGAGAACTGTCTCATGCTTATAGCTCAGTGATTTTTGACTTTAGCACTCATCTTAGCACTCCGGGTTTTCTCTTTCCATGAATAACTAAGGACCTCTTTGATGCTTCTTTTCTCTAAGGTCTTACCCAGATTTTTTGGTTCCTTTTTTGTGGAAAAGTTGATGTAAATAACCTAGCCAACTGTATTTCAAGAAAGGTAAACCATTATTGATCTATCCATCACTGACTTTCAACGACATCTACTCCACACACTTATATTCTATCATAGTTGTTAGTTAGGGTCCTCATGAAAGGGTAGGGCTATCTATAATTCTAATGAGAGTAGAAGATATTAACAATCACAAAAAAATGTGATATTGATTGAGTGAAAAGATTGCTAAACTGTGTGGGGGAAAAAAATGAAATAAGGAATCTCAGTTTGTTTTGGAACCAAATCAGTAAGGAGGTTTTTCTCCAGCAATACTGGCAACTCATAAATTGATGTTTGGAATTCAAAGGCATATTTTACCCCAAGCAGATGACTGACAAGTCAGTTGCATTAGAAAAACATGAGATTAAGATATGAAAATATCACTCACTCATATCTCTGCGTTTGTAAGTCAGGAAAGTGAAATCAAAAAGACACTGACAGACTATGAATAGGAGAGATTCAAAAGTCAAACATCAAAGAGAATATGTAATAGTAACAAGTATTTGAAAAATATTGAAGGAAAAGAAAGATGTTTAAAGTTTAGGAACAAAATGTAAATTCATATTTAACAGAAAGCAAAAAGGCATTGTGACTAAATAAAGGAATAGATAGAGTATTGGAGTAGTAAGGCCGAAGTTCTATAAAGACAATTTGTTTTTTAATGATAACATTGTTTTCTAAAAAATTATAATCAAAAATTAATATTTTGATAAAATTTCAGATGTCTTATGTACTATATGCTCAATTAAAATAAATTGTGTTGGCAAAATATTGCTTTGTACTATTCAACCATTTTGATTCTGAACCAAAATATATATTTATTCATCTTCTCCGTAGGGCTGTATAGTAGACACAGCATTATGCAGGTACCTTTATCATATAGCTATTCTCAAGAATTCCCCAAAGGCTAATTGTCTTCTGTCAGTATTTTCCAAAATGAGGCAAACATATATGAAATGTATATCTCATGTATAAAAATGTAGGCTGTTAACACTGGTATATGGATAGGGCTTATACAAATTTTAATTTTTATTGATTTAATGTGATTTAAAAAGACTGGTACCTCAAATCTGTAATTCCATTGCTTATGTGAAGTCTGCATGCATTTAAGTAGAAATATTGAATCTGTATAAGTAAAAACAATTAAGTAAACAATATTACAGTTCAAATGCAGTTAAGCAATAATCATGAAAGCTGTAACTGACTAAATTAAGTTTGAAAAATATTGAATTATATCAGAATGCCTTTTAAAAAGTCATCTTGCTCTGACTTATGCCTAGTTCAAACTTAGAGTTTTCTGTAATATATGTGGAAAAGCTGTATGTAATTTTATGAAAAATATATATGCAGTGTAGATTATATGGAATATATTCTACAGAAGATGACTCAATGTATAAATTTCAACCAACTATTCTTGCTTGCTCTCACCATGCATCTAAAGTTGAGAAATGTCACAAAGAAGCCAGAAATAGAAGTTTTATGGGTTCCACAGTAAAGAGAGTAGAAAATTACAGATTGATGTAGATATATGTGTATGAGATACTCGTACAACAACTTACCCAATTTTGAACAGGAACCAAAGTTAAAAGGCAAAATAAATTATCTTGTTATGCTTTTTTAATTCATCAGATCAGAAAAATAGAACTATTCTATTTAACTATATATTAGTACATATTTAGGACAGTGCTTTATCCTTTTAAAACTACTTTACCATGTATTATTGCAGTGAACACAGACAGTAGAAGAATAAAGTACATGGACTTGGAAGCCAGACAGCTACATGCTAAGTGTAATTTTTGAATTTATTTAAATGTTTCAGCTTGTTTTTTTTATTAGCTCTAAAATTGAGCTAATAATAGTACCTCCTTCCTAGTGTTGTTGGGAGTTTTAAACATGATAATATATAAAGTGCCATGTGCATTCTACTCATTATTCATATGTTCATTCATACCTTCAATGATTTTATTCAGCAATTAATTACTCAGCACCTACAATGTGCCAGGCACTCTCTTAGTCTTTGGGAAGAATACAAAAATAAATAATTATTGTCCTGGGGAATTGAATTCTTGTGTGGGAAGAGGACTAATAAATAATCAAATTTGTAATATATAAGGGATAAGTGCTATCAAGAAAATAAATTTGGCAAGAGGGTAAGGAGTATAGGGTTCAGAGGGTTGCAATGTTTAATAAGGTGAACAGAAAGCGTTCATCAAGAAGATCAGAATTGAGCAAAGACTTCAAAAAGTTGAGAGAGTAAGCCACATGCATTCTGTAAGAAGAGAGTTTCAGGAGAGGAGAGGGCAAGTGCAAAGGCCCAAAGCCAGAGAACACCCGCTATGACTAAACAAGATGTGAGAGTTACAGCAGATGAAGGCAGAGAAATCGACAGAAGACCAGCACAGTAGAGCTTAGTGGACAGGATATTGCAAGGAACTCAGCTTTTACCCTAGCACAGAGCCACACCATCAGTGGGTGCACATCACCCCTCAAACCCCAGACAGGCAGCCCTCTAGCTCACCTTCCTCAGCTTTAAACAGTAGCAACAATGACTGTGCCAACAGCAGTATGCAGAAGGGAAGAATGTGTTCTGCTCTCTATGCATGAGCTCTAGCACAGAGCCTGCTCTGCCAGTGGGAAAGGACCTCATGCTTTGCTTGCAAAAGCAAGCACAGTGTTTGTGTCACTGCTGGGAGTGGAGTCATTTCTCATAGGCCCAGATAGGGAGCTCTTGGGTTCTGGAAAGCACACATTTTGGTTGCCTTTGTTCCATGGGCTGCCTTTTTTGTGTGTTCTGCACTGCTCTTTCCCTGGGAATAGCACTCCAAGGCTACAGTACCAGGGACCCCATAGCACCTTTATGTCCAGCTAGTGCTATGCCACTGTAGCACTAAGGTTACTGGGTTACTAATGCCAGTGGGGACTTGTGGAATGTGAAGATATGGGAGCCATAATTCCCAGTGCAGGATGCAGTTCTATGACAGCTGTCACAAGGGAGCCCAGCTGCAGCCACTCAGGTCTTGGAGTGAGTGACTCAGTGTGAATTTTCCGTCTGATACAATGCCTTTATGGAGTCTCCAAATCACTACCCATGCTAGGATCAGGGTTTATGTGGGTAGAGTTTTGGATCCCAAGGTTTGGATTACAGCTGTCTTCCCTGGGGATGTAGATCACTGATGTTCTCCCACTTAGCGTTTTCCTACCACACCGAGTCCCTTGGGGCTAATCTCAGATGATCTGCCATTCATTTCCTTGTTCCCCAGTGCCTCAGGTATTTCCTGTGACTTCTCTGTTGAGTTCTTAGATATTCTATTCAAAATATGATTATTTGTTCATAATTTTGGTTCTTCTTTCTAGAGGGGCATGTGTCTGACATCTCTAGTCAGCCATTATAAACTGGTATCTGTGGACATATTTTATGTAAATTGTGGTAGAAAGGAAGAAAGAGCAAATGAAGAATAATTCATCTATGTTCTCAAAGAGACCAGATATAATTATTGTCATTAACTCACAATACTTTATAAATAAAAAATGCTAAAATCTAAATAGATTAGAGATGGGCCAACGTGGTGTAGTTTGTGGTGCCACCAGAATGCCTACAACTAGAATTAAGGCATCTGGACTACAAATATGTTTCCTTACGCTATACCTACATTGCTTCCTAATACAATGTTTATGCTATTTAACCTTAAATTGTGAGCAATTTGCTCAACGCAATCATACAAAGTCAGAATATCTGGAATTCAACCAGGTAACAACTTCCTCAGCCATTTACTGTTCCTTCCACGAGACAGTGAACGATTATCCAAGAGTTCACAGATCTGATAGGATGCCATTTCATAACTTATAATGCATTTGCTCTAATACTAAGACTGAGGAATGACTGTTATGATAAAATGTAAAAGAACTAATTCTTTGTTGAGTGAAAAGAACAATTCTAAGTAAAAATGTGTTCATTTTCTCCTCACTTTTATAAGTTTCAAGACCATGTGAAACAAATAAAAAATTCTTGGGAAAAGCTGAGACAAACAACTCTATTAACACAGCTGTGTGAACTTCCCTGCTAATGGCTCCCTACCCAGCTCCTTCACTCTAAGAGGGTGAAATTCTCATTTAATACAAGAAAGCAATTTGACCTAAGACTTCTTGAATTAAACCTTCAGAATAAAAGGAAGTACAGGCACTATCTGATGAGGCTAAGAAATAATGCAAGCCTCACTTTCAGGTGTAAGTCAATTGATGAAGCAATAAATTCCTGAGAGCTTTTTCCTATTATGGCCTCTGATTGCAGGCAGCATTCTGAGTTGGGGGTGATGACACACCAGAGTTACAAGCATCCTGGAAGGATAGTGGTGCAACCTATTTGGCAGCAAATAGCATCCACCTGGTCCAGTTAATGATGAATTGGCTGAACTCATTTCAGGTTTTCTATGCTTGAGTTTGGCAGGAAAAGTGGTACATTGAAGCCAGTTCCAGGAAAACAGCCAGGACCAGAAGAAGGGAGAAGGTGGTTAATCTGGATTTATATCCTGCAAGCTAAACAATAGTGCTCTACTAACCTGGATTTTTCCATATGAAATCACTTGGATTATAAGGTGCAAATATGTCTTTAATTGTAAGACCACCTTGTGCAGCCTACTGTAATCACTTAGATAGCCATGGAAAACATGCCGAAAAGGAAAAAACAATTTTTTTTTTTTTTTGGATCGTGAGAATGAGGTAGTGGCAGAAAAGTAACAAGACTGGTTTTCATATCGAGTTTACAAGGATCTATCACATCAATTTATGGCTATGCCTTGTAAATGTTCTGCAGTCAATAGAGATGGCTGAAAGTTGAGCTAGATTGAAAAATGGAAGAAATTAGTATAAAACATTAAACTGTTTATAAAATACTAGTGACAAAAAAATAAAATTGCCAGATAAAAGATGCCAGGATGCTCAGGTCAATCTGAGTTTCAAATAGAGAATAATTTTAAGTGCAAGTATGTTGTAAATATTGCAATTTTTAGTTTTTTAGCATTGCATGTTTTAGTATTATTCAGTATTTTTTATTATTGCATATTTATTTCAAGTCTGTCCCAAATATTGCATGGAACATGCTTAAGCTAAAAATAATTTTGTCGATATGAAATTCAAATTTAACGTGATATAGTTTATTTTTATTTGCTGAGCCTGGAAACCTTAGGTGGAAAGAAGACATTTGGAATAAGCCAGCAAAGCTTTTAGAACAATACATTTTTCAAGGAGATGAAAAACTCGATCTAGTCTCAATATTGTCTTTAATCATCTGTGTGACCTTGAACATGTTATTTAATCACTCTGAATCTCAGTTTCCTCAGCTATGAGTTAAGTCATTTTAATACTATTAGTTTCAAATTTATGATGTATATATACTCACAAACTGAGGTCTCCTGTTATATGAAAACTGGCAGCCTGGATTATCAAACTAAATGCTACCACCTACCGCTAATTAGCACTTGCCAAGGGACTGTACAAAGCCCTATAATTACATGGTATTGAGAGTTTAACTCTTATATTATACAATAACATAATACTGTAACATTGACGGAATTATCTTCTACTTTACAGATGAGAAAAACAACTTCAAAAGTTAAATAATTTGCTTTAAGAACATGAAGCTACTAAGTGGCATATCCAGGACTTAACCCCCGATTTTTATGACATAAAAGCTTATACTGTGCAAACTATATGTACTAAATTGTTTGCCTAAATTTGATCTGATAACTATTCAGCCTTCTTTGCCTTACATTTATTGTACAGTTAGCCACCTTGGATGAATTTATTTCCATGGGGGGGAAAATGAAGCACTGATTTTAGCCATGTGTATAAACAGAACACACAGATCAACTGCCATTTTCTCAACTTGCCTAGTGAAGTTACATCAGTGTTCTTTCTCCTGGTAGTTTTGTTACTTCAGAATCCTTGCCTCAAAAAAAATTAGCAATCAGTCAACAGCGTGTATGCCAGTTTCAATCATCTGGCAAAGCATCTGTTGAAAGACTATAGATTCACCATCTGCATCAATAGAGATATGGCACATGCTACGGTGCCTACCCATTTGCAGTGTGGCTGAGGATGGGAAGTGTGAAGTGCATATTAGGAAACATAATTGATTTAGTTCTATAATAACTCAGTAATGGTAGAAATAAAGCACATGATGCCACATAGCAAAAAAGCAATTTTCTTTCAATCATAAACACTTCTACAAGACAACAGGCAAAATAATAAAATATTCCAAAAGTAGCATGCTATTCTAAATATATTATATGATGTTATTAAAATATCAGCACAGCTTCGATGGTTCTGTAATGTTAATTTTTTTTAAAAATGCAAAACCTCATAAATATATTATGGCCCTTTCTGGAATGGGAAGAAGAGAAGCAGGCATATAGAAAATGTCATGAGAAATAAAATCACAACATTTGAGTGGAATCTAGTCAAATTCTGCCACAGGCAACTGGTGAGGCAGGGAATGAGGATGTGTTTCCAATAGGAGGAAGATGAATGAGAATGCTGCTGCTTGCTGAGAGAGGAAAAGGGAGATTTGAATCCATTCCCTGCTACTATGTGGTGCTAGGAGCCAAAGGAGAGAATTGACAAGCTGACCCCTGCTATTCAGCGTGACACCCCATGAAGGAAGTTTAACCCCCAGGTAAGGATTTCTAAAGTGGCCAAAGTAAAGGGAAACAAGTGGCTTTTCTGGGTCTATAATGTTAAACATTATGAGGATTGATCACACTCTAAGAATCCCAGACTGACTTCTCAGGAGTATGGCTTTCTCTGAAGTAAACAGTAGAAAGAGTCAACAATAGCAGAAACAGACAAAAGCTGTGGGCAGCACCGGGTACTTGAATCCCAGCCTGACTGGGAACGGGTGAGTGTCAATGGGAAACTAAGAGAACATGTGCAACATGAGGGATGGCAGCAGTTTGAAGGGCTTCTTGGGAATCTCTCTTCTCACTGAACCCCTGATCCTGTAATGGGTGGAAGTAGAACAACGACAAACCACTCGTCTGATGCCTAGCTACAGATCACTAGAGGATTATCTGGAACTTTGACTATCAGCAGGCTGCTGAGGTCTAGACAAGAAACTACTCATGGGCACCATTAAATGAGTCATTTTATTAAATAAAACAAAGCCCATGTAAAAATTAAGGACATGTGTTATTTGTGTTAGCTCCAGAGACCTAAAGTTATAATGCATTTTGATAGGAAAGTAATATTTTGCAATCTAAGACAACTGTTTAACCTCTTTTGTGTGATTCAGCAGTGGATAAAATGATACTACACAAACTAAACAAACAAACAAAAAATAGTAATAACAACAAACAACTGTAACCACTGCAGAATTTCAGTTTAGTGCCTGAAGAAGATTTATACTTCCAGAATTAGACTATTCTCTTTCTTAAGTTATAAATGACACACAGACTGGGCCTAATTTATATTTACATATGCTTAGGCTTAATAATTAATGGCTTTCTTTATTTGGGTTCCATTTAAAAGTCAGCATACCATATGTTGCTATTTTTTATTTTTTCATAATTACCTCTAAAAATTATTGAACAGTAGTTTCAAAGAACAGAAACTGCTTTAGTCCTTGTGTATAAGAACATACTAAAGAAGATTAAGTGTCTCACAAAATTATAGTGAGAAATGAAGAAATAAACTCTAGACCGAACTTCTAGAAAGAACATTTGCAACCTGGGAGTCACATGGTGAATCTGGAAACTTGCAACAGCTGACAAGTCCATAATCTGCACCAGCAAATGAATGCCCTTTATCTTGCCTCTCTCTTCACCTGATTCAGTTCCTATCCACGTCTTAGGAGAATGCCTTTGATTGGCTGCACCCACCATCAAAAACCTAAGCAGCAAGGAAATCTGGGAAATGTATTATTTGCCTTTCTGATTTCTGGTTGAAAGTTAGTGGGAATACATGCTAAGCAAAGTAATTCACGATATCTGCTTCAAATACTCAATACTTTCACAAATACAAGATACTTTTATGCCTGGTGAGTTAATAAAGGGCAAATCACAACGATGTGCTGATTTTATCTAAAATAGTTTGTCCGAAATACAAGGGTGTCATGGATTAAAATTGCTTTCTTTAGATAATAAAAGTACATAGATCTCTCCTAAGAACCTCACTGACAACCGAATAATCAACTTCTGTGATCAATTTTTAAAACTTGCTGGAAATAATATAAAAATATATAATGCATATTAATTTACCTATATCTACAGAAAGAGAAAGAAAACTAAATCATTTGATAATGTCCATAGATAGACAGTTGATTAGCTAATTCTGCCATTAAAGTAGACAAGTTCTTAAAGTTGAGTACTTGAAGACTAATTCTGAAGTTTGATCTTTCCCATTATTTTTCTTTCTAACTTTAAAATAATTAACAAACAAAGATTGTATCTATTCAAGGTATTCAAGGTGTACAATGTGATGACTTGATATACGTGTAGATTGTGTACTGCTTATCACAGTCAAATTAATTAACACATCCATCACCACCCATAGTTTGTGTATGTGTGGTAAAACAAAACCTACTCATCAAATTTTTAATTTGCAATACAGTTTATTGACTATCATCACCATGCTGTACATTAGATTTCCAGAGCTTATTCATCTTATAACAGAAAGTTTTTACTCTTTAACCAACTTTAAAGAAACATAGGAAAACATTTCCAATAGACTTTTTTCTTTTTGAGACAAAGTTTTGCTCTTGTTGCTTAGGCTGGAGTGCAGTGGTGCAACCTCAGCTCACTGCAACCTCTGCCTCCTGGGTTCAAGCAATTCTCCTGCCTCAGCCTGCCAAGTAGCTGGGATTACAGGTGCACACCACCACGCCTGGCTGACTTTTTGTACTTTTAGTAGAGATGGGGTTTCACCAGGTTGGCCAGGCTGGTGTTGAACTCCTGACCTGAAGTGATCCACCCACCTTGGCCTCCCAAAAAGTTGGGATTACAGGCATGAGCCACCGTGCCCAGTCTTGTAATAGAGTTGGAAGTGTTTTTTCAAATAAGATTGCTCCTGAATGCCTAGGTGGGGAATAAAAGAATCCTCCATATCACATTCATTAAATATAGTTGTTGGTTGTTCTCAACTCGAAATCTGTTTTTCTAGAATTTGGCACATACGTCACAAAGTAATTGAAGTGTTTTACATAGGTTTTGATAAATATTTTACCAAACTCTTGTGCCAGTATACCTCAATGTACACATAACTAAATTCTGCTCATGTTTATCCTATTTAGGTTTATTTTCAGAATTCCCTTAGTAACACCAAAAACTTCTCTTATTTATTGTATTATTCTTATGACTTTTATCTTTAACAAATTGTTTTATGAAGCTCCTAAAATTAAATATCATAGACTATTGGTCTTCATAGATTTAAGATATGTTATTTTGCCACATAGTACTGTGAAATTTAGCTAAGGCTCAAATGTAACACGAGAGTTACTCTTAAAAATGGTTTAGCATTAGCCAGACAGAAACGTGGGAAAATTATATCTAAATCTATGGTAGTGCTATAGACCGTGGTGTGCTTGGACTCTCAGAAGCTCATTATGTGTGACTATATGCTACCTGCTAGAATGTGGCGGATCACATTAGAAAGGCAAACAAAGGACAAATCTCGAAGGTTTGGAATCGTCCTGCTTAGCACTTTGAACATTATCCTGGAAACAATGGGAAATATTGAAAACTCTTGGACAGAGAAGTAACATGATCATCCAGGATAAACTCACTAGTTTTGTTCTTTTTAAATATCAATGTTTTGGCAGTAATCATGTGATTTCAGAAGTGTCATAGGGAAAACAAGAATAGCAGCTATTCAAGTGCATTGAAAGTGATAAAGACTAAATCTAGGACTGTGATATGAAGATTTCATTAAAAATTCAGTAGATATGCAGAAAATAAAAGTGACCAAAATTACAAATAATTTTGAATTAGTATAAGTTTACAATGTGTCTCGAATTTATAATTTGATTGAATAGAAGGTGGACTAATAATTTCGAGGTATCAGATGTAGTAGTCAGATCATTTTTCTAACAGATTAGTCTCTCTCTCTCTGTTTCTCTCTCTCTCTTAAAACAATCTTTGCTACTAATAATTACTGAACTTTTAAAAAGTGGCAGAGAGTGACCAGACTACAGTTATTGTTCTCTGTATAAGTCAGGCATCAGCTGGGCTCACACTGCATAAAAAAAAAAAAATGAGGTAAATTTGATTTGAACTCTTTATCCATACTCTACATAAAGTTTATTTTCATATTCTATATTTTTTTGATTTCTGAGAGTTCTGATATTCCCATGGTCATCTTTGGTTCAAGTTTATTGCCTTTGCTGAATTACTTTTTTCCTCTATATATTGTGCTTCTAACATCAAATGTATATCAACTCTATTCTGGGGAGAAAAAATACATATATATGTATGTATATGCATACAGATATACATACATATATACGAATACACCCACAAATACTTTTTTTCACTCAGAGGAACTGTGTGTATAGAGACCATTACTAAATTTTAGTGCTCATACTTGATTTGTGTCACAAAAATGTCAACAATTCAATATTCAACATCTAATGTATTTAAGGTCTTTCAGATGCTCAGCCATGTTGTTCATTTACTTATTCTCTCTTCTTTTCTTCTACTTTTGGTCTTTCTCTTTTAGGAATAGAAGCCCTCAAATTGATCCTGTTTTCTTATGGTAAGTCAATTCTCTGTATCCTATACTTTAAAACCCATTGCTTAATCTCCTTTGGCACATCCCAGAACAGAAAAACTTATAAATATGACAGTCTTCAGGATGTTGATTTTTCATCCAAGGGCTAAATTTCTTTCTGCTTTTTTTCTATGACTGGAAATCCATATGTGTTTGGAAAGGGGAATCCCTGCTTCACCTTTTGGTTATTTTTCACAAAACAAAATACACATGTGGAAATTTGAGTGTATGCTACTAGTCAAGTGCTTTTTAAAAAACTTAGCTTTATAATAAGCTTAAGAGCAAAGAAGATAAAGAAATTACTCTTTTCCCAAAAATAGAGATGGGGTCTTGCTCTGTAACCCAAGCTGAAGTGTAATGACATGACTATAGCTCATTACAGTCTCCATCTGGACTTAAGGAATCCACCTACTTCAGCCTTCAGAGTAGCTGGGACTACAGGTCTGTGCTACCACACCTGGCTTAGAGATGACTTTAAATTTAAACAATTTTAAACTAAGATGGAAATGCCACAAGGACAGGCAACTGGTTTTAGCTTTATTCACTGCTTTAGCCCCAGAATCCAGAATTTTAATGGCATGTGACATATGTTTAATGTATATTCAGATGATGGAATATATCATATTTAACAGCAAAGTAACAGCTATTACAGCTGATCTCTCCTCTTACAGTTATCTTACAGCCATGTAAAAAGAGAGAAAGAGGCTTTCCATCATATATGTATGTATCTTACTGTGCTGTAGGACTTTTTTTTTTTTTTTAACATTTTCTGTATAGTAAGTGCTTCTTAATTGAAATAGAATCTTCTGTCTCTCCTGTAGTCATCTGAATATTCAACATGTTCTCTTAGCCACCTAAGAAATAAACCACTTAATTAGCATGCCTGCAACACTCTCTTCTTTAGTCGGCTGTCATTCTCTGTTGCTCACATGCCACCAGCTCTAACACTTTTCTAGCCCATTTAAAGAGCATCAGTAAGTTTTCAAGTAAGTCCACAGTGCATGCATTTTTGTGGCCAAGGGAATTTTAGATCACTACATTGCCTCAAGCAGAAGGATGGTATAAATGAAACATTTGCCTGAAAAGAATGTTCCAGCAGAGAATCAGCAAGCTTTGCTGGCTCATGACACAGGCTTTCATCTATAGAATTTCTGGTCAACTCTCAAGATTAATGATCCAAATTTTAGGCTTTGTAGTAATTGCCTAGGGCTGTCATAGCAAATTACCACAAACTTGGTGGCTTAAAGAAACAGAAATGCATTCTCCCACAGTTCTGGAGGCCAGAAGTCTAAAATCAAGGTGGCAGTAGGGCTGTGCTCCTTCCAATCATTTGGAATAATCGTGTCCTTGCTGCTTCCTTCTGGTGGCTCCAGGCATGCTTTAGCTTGTAGCCATATCATTTTAATCTCCACCTCTGTGGTCACGTTGCTTCTCCCTTTTCTCCACGTGTCTTTTCTCTGTCTCTTATAAGGACACATGTCATTGGATTCAGGCTAACCCAGATATCTAGCATGCTTTTCTCACCTCAAAATTTTTACCTGAATTACATTTGTAAAGACCAGTTAATCACGCCTCCTGAAGTATACACTTCACGATCCTAGCTTATATAACATTCAAACCTAGTTCAAAGGATTTACCAGGGCATCTCCATCTGAACAAACTTGGACATCTAATTTTCTGTTGCTAGTTTCATGAGTCTCTTGAAAGTTCTGCTTGACTTTTCAGCCCCTTGGGCCTGTTTTTTAATTGGCAAATACTTTTGAAAGAGAAGGAGCCAGAAACACCCAGCTAACCCTTCCAGGCTTCTTGTCTCTGTCTCTTCTGGATCTCAGCCCTGTCGTTCCTGACTGCTTTGATGTGTCTCTGATGCTTTTAGAAATGTGTGTGTGTGTGTGTGTGTGTGTGTGTGTGTGTGTGTGTGTGTATCTCCTGCTTCTTCAGAAATGTTGGTCTAAGTACTTAGTCCACAATTGCTTAAAATCAAACATTCACATGCTAATTCATAAATTATAATAAAAACTATTAAGACAGCATATAAAATAACATATTTATAGATATATTTTATCTACAAACATTACAGAATACACGTGTACAGAATAATAAAACACCAGTTTTAAGCTATTATTTTTGTAAAACTGTATGTAAATGATTAGCTGTAGCAATAAGTAAATCATCACATAAATAATTATAACCACATTACCTATAAAAATAGATGAGGATATTTACATTTATAAGGACATAAATCATGAAGAAACATTCAGGTTGCAAATTAGGAACTGTCAGCTGAATCATGCTTTAATTTTGTTTGTCCTAAAACGAGCACAGATTTCAAGTTTTATTATCTGCTAAAACTCTCAAGTATATTTCCTAGGTCTACAGAGTGGACAGCCTATTTCTCAGTCAGCATTGCTTTTACTAGTTAGTCAACTTACTTAAATCTATTTTAAATTGAGAGAAAATGCACATCAAATGAAAGGAAACACGTAAAAGCTTGTTTCTTCAAAATGATTTTTAAAAACCTGTAAGCATTTTATCATCCATTCAAACGGTTGGGCAAATGTGGAAAAGAACATGCCCCTCATTGTAGTGTTATTTCATTTGAACTTAGAGATGCTCAACCTGATGTTCTTACTTTTTCTCCAAAAGCATCTCAAAAGAGACAATCCTTTTTGGCTTCACAACAAAAGATGTATTTACCATATTTACCATTTTGGTAAATATGAGCGACCATCTTCAAAGCCAACTTTGGAATGTTCTGAAAAGTCTCTGACTCTTGACAGATGAGACTAAATAACACCAAAATTTCCTTAGAATGTACAATTTTGTGATATAATTTTTAATAATCATATATAAGCCTTAAAGGAACAAGGATTAGCAACAAAAAGAAATATATTAGCTATTCTTTGGGTGTTGTTTGTGGTTATTCAAAAAAGTCATTTAAATATGATATGTCTGACATTTGGAAATAGTAATAACTGGAAATCATTGAGCTATTAATATGTCAAGACAAAGAATTTATCACTGAGCATGCATTGTCTTATTTAATCTTCACACCATTATTAGCAGGTAGAAATATAATATTCATACATGTATAAAAACCTTTATACATATAAGCTTGTATTTGTGTGTGTTGTAGAAAAAGACAGAAAGCCTGAAAATATAAATAATTTGGACCATGTTTGTTTTATTATTGTATAAATTCATTAGTTCTGGGAAAGGCAAGGAAAAATTACCAATTACAAATATTCTTGACTCCTACAATGTAGCTAACCTAAAAAATCAGAAAATTTTCCCAGTGTTCCCAACTGTGAAGTTATCAAGCATAAAATCAAATGAAGATATGTCTGGCACAGAAATCAAGTCACGTAATTGCTATATAGCACGCCTTTTATTCAATTATTTCAAGGTTGTAGGTACTTAATGTATACATTTGTGGCTGCGGATCATTTCTTATAAAGAAAACCTTTAAAATCTACTTAAAACAATAATGGACTATAGTATGCTATGAAGTTTAATTTAGTTTCAAACCACCACTATGCATATACAAGTGTAGATTAAATTCCTATTTCAGGAAATAAATAGGAATTTAATTTAATTTAATTTGATTCCTATTTCAGTAAAGAAATGAGTTCAACAATTAGAGTGTTTAAGCTGGTGTCATAATCCAACCTAATCCCAGAAGTACCAGATATCTCCTATATGTGATCTGTTTACTTCATGGGCTTTCTGATTACTTATGCTATCTATATTTTGAATTTAAACCTATCCTATTTTATTCTAATTAAGACCTCCACATCATGACTGTGAAATCAAAAATTCCCCTAACTCACCCCTCTGTTCTTGCTTCAAGAATTCTAACAGATTCTGATGTCATCATGACACTAATTCATATCTTATAGCTCTTTTTAGGCAGGAAATTGTTGCTATTATGTCTTCTAGAATATGTATGCCAGAAATTTTAGGGTCGAAAATGCTTTTCCAGAAAGGTAGAGAGCAAACTGGTGACATAATAAGTGATTTGTCCTGAACCAAGTCTTATAAAACAAAAAATGCACCTCAAGCAAAAAAACTAAATTGAAATGTGTCATCATGCAGAGAAAATATAACAATATTAGGCCGAAATGTTTCGGAAGCAATAGATACCATTTCAAATGTTAATCTTATATTTCAGAAAAATATCTCTCCAATAGACATTAAAAATTATCTTCAATAATATCCAAAGGGAGTGTGTTGCCATGGCAAATGATATAGATAGTTGTCACTCTTCTCAACTCCCATGCCATATTCCCCAGAAATGTTTTGTTTACAGCCAAAATCAAGCTGAAATGAACAAGTAGGATAACCTCTTTGGCGTCAAGGGGAAGAATTTCTGAGAAAGATTTCTGAAAAGAAGTATAAGTTAAGAAAAAAATCATTCCCATATTGCTTCGGAGCAGTGTTTCTCAACTTCGGCATTATTTGGTCCAGATAGTGCTCTGTTGTGGTGGCCTATCCTGTTTATTGTAGGATGTTTGGTAGCATTCCCCGCCTTTACCCACCAGAAGCTAGTAACTAACACTCCCCGATTCCCATTTGTGACAACCAAAATTATCTCTAAACATTGCCAAATTTCTCCTAGTTGAGAACTACTGTCTTAGAGGAAAGGGATTATTATCTGATTTTTATAAAAAAGAGCAACAGATCTAGGTCTATTACTGATGACTGACTGATGAAATAGAACTAAGGAATCCAACTCTTTACAAGGCCCCCTTGCCTTTTTTTCTTATCTACTCATATCCCCATCCCATTTCCTATATATCTGATGTAGCCATTAGCTTGTGGATTTTATGAAACTGACCTTTTATTATTAATATAGGGATTTTAAATACAAATCTTTATATGGACATGCACCGTAAACACTCTTTTCAAACTTTGGCTGCTGTATTTCTTTTGTAGTCTTCTCTGATTTTTCCTTTGGCAATATGTCTAGTAATGCTTTGATGGAGCTTTCTATAGAAGAGATTTTTAATAATAATAATCATAATAAATGCTAGAAAAAAGTAGAATTATTACAAAACCACATATTGGCCATGGAAATTCGGAGCAAGATTAAAACACTCCCACCGGGACATTTTACAAAGAGTCATAGCGCAGCAGATACAAATTAAGAAATACTGGTAGTTTTTATATCAAAAAAGCAATACTTTAATTGTTACTACAATTCTAATTATTTTGAAGAGATGTAATTTTGTTTATGTGCTTCCTGAATAGGAAAGAAAAGTTTCTGAGAAATCTAATTAGGCAGATTTGTCCAGTGCTAATGTGACAATAGCTTGAATACCCAGGGAAGCACCATTCTTCTCAAGCCAATAGAGTTGCACTAAAAGAGTAATTTACAAAATATCATTAACAATAAAATTGAAAATTCCAATTTAAAAATGCCCAACATAGAATCATGATTAATTTAGTAATAAAAGAAAACAAAAACTCTATACTATTACCAGTAACATAATTTGATTGCAAGATATTATCAAAATGTGCTATGATATTTTAACCAATTGTTGAACTAACAGGTTCACTCTCACATGTATTTGAAAAAAAAAAAATGAAATGTAACCTGGTCATATTGTCCCTAGAAACTCAGATTTTATAGGTCATAAACTGGTTTTCCAATATGTTGCAGAACAAACTAACAAAATTGCAAAATTGGACCCTGTAGACACTTGCAAACAGCCAAACCATTTTTTCAAGAAGATATATCTCCCTCTTGCTGACTGAGAATGAAATTTGGAACTGACCTAACCTCTGAAGGCTCCCCTAGGTACTTGAGAATTAGATCCAGGATTGTTCACAGTTAGAAGCATTCCCAAAGAGTTAAGACACTAGCAGTTCACCTCAATGTACTATTTGAATTTTCTGCCTCAGTTGTGTATGGAGGCAGAGTGTCTTTAATCCATTTTTATTTACTTGATCAATAATATAAAACTTCCACTTATTCAGAAATATTTTGAGACATGGAAGATGCTTTTTTTAATATATAATTTTGCTTCAAAATATGCTTTTTTTTCCCTTGATATGCATGTGTTTCCCAGCAAATGGCATTACATACCACTTCACAGTGCAATCTAAGCTACTAGATTCAATCACTTAACTCCCTCCCATTTATCTTTTAATATATAAATAATTCACTATCACATTCTTTTTTTAGAAGAAAAGGCATAATTTATATAAAAGATTCACTCTTTTATATAAGTTTCATATATTACTGCCTCATTCACAGAGTAAACCCTATTGTAAACTATGGACTTTGACTAATAATAATGTCTCCATATTGGCTTATCAACAGTAACAAAGGCATTATACAAATGCAAAATGTTAATAATAGGGAAAACTAGGAAGGGGAGGGATGTATAGAAATTCTCTGTACTTCCTGTCAATTTTTCTGTATAGTTAAAATCTCCTCAAAAGATAAAGTCTGCTAATTTAAAAACATATTTTTTTTAATTATGAAGAAAAAAAGATGGGGAAATGTATCCTAAAGATCCAAAAGAAAAGCATAAAGCTGAAAAAGGATTAATAGAAGATACATAAGACATTTTTGGAAAACAAGTACAAGGTGTAAAATCTAAGGAGAAGATTAGAGAATTTTAAAGAAACCTTAGGATTACATTTAAAAGATCTTATTAAGGTAAATTAAAAAATTAATATACAATGATACAAATTTAAAAGCTGATTTAGAGAAAAACTGAATCATAAAAATAACATATCAGGAGATTTCAAAAGAAAAATAAAACATGAAAATGAGAGAAAGGTTCTTTGGATTTGAGCTAACATTGAGTAATAAT
>NW_016813574.1:170096-180777 GCF_001698545.2 Rhinopithecus bieti | reverse complement strand
AAGATACATAAGACATTTTGGAAAACAAGTACAAGGTGTAAAATCTAAGGAGAAGATTAGAGAATTTTAAAGAAACCTTAGGATTACATTTAAAAGATCTTATTAAGGTAAATTAAAAAATTAATATACAATGATACAAATTTAAAAGCTGATTTAGAGAAAACTGAATCATAAAATAACATATCAGGAGATTTCAAAAGAAAATAAAACATGAAAATGAGAGAAAGGTTCTTTGGATTTGAGCTAACATTGAGTAATAATGACAAGATTATCAATCTATATTAAACAACATGAAATAAACAAATATATAGAAGTATGTTTTCAAATATTGGTGAACAGGCAGCATGAGATTGTTTCTGATGAGAAAAAGGAAAAAAAGCAAATTATACCTATAATTGCTTTCAATGTCCTACCAGGAGATAGTTTCCAAGCCATAGCACAGAGAGGGAGATTCCAAAAGGAGTCTAGCAGCCTTGCTCAGCAACTGATAGAACATATCTTCAGAAAACCAGTAAGCATATAGAATACCTGAACAATACTATTAGCAACTTTGACTTAATTTACTTATAAAGAACAATCCATAAAACAGCAAATTAGTTTTAGGTATACATATAGAATAGTGAGGAAAAAATGGCAGATAGGAGGCAGGACTAAGTTGCAGCTCCCACTTGGACAAATAGAGCAGCATGTGGAAACTCACATCATGAACTTTTACTCCAAGAACTGCTGCAGGAACGTAACAGGAAAGCTGAGAGAATCCACAGAACCTTTGAAGGAAGCAGATTGCTCCTGCAGTACCCGGGAGCCAGGCAAAAAATTGAGTGCCTGAACTGTGAAAGCGGGAAAAGGTGATCGTTTTCCCCTGAATACATACCCTCACTGGGGAAACTGAAGGTCCAGATCACAGGAGGATTTGACCTGACCTAGAGCTGAAATAATTTAGAGAGGTCAGTGAAATACAGGAGTAGAGGAAGCTCTCTCGGTCCCCAGGGAAGCCATTTCTGATTTATCTCACAGGGGTCCTTGGGGAGGGCTGCCAAAGAAACTGGAAAAAGATCTCAGGGGGAAGGGAACCTCTAGCTAAACTTTGTAACAATTCCACTGAACATGAGGTTTTCTGGACAGAACTCAGGGGAGGGGATAAATCCAGAGTGCGGAAGTGGGCAGGCAGGGAGGGACAAAACCTGAAAGCCCTGCTTGCTTTCTAAGCTGGGAGGCTTGTAGCCTGGGGCAGGTTCTCAGTCCTGCTCGCCCACTGCCTGGAAACAAACTCAGTGCCGTTGGAGGAAGCATGGTGGGAGTTAGACTGCCCTTTTGGGTTGCATGGGAGCTGGGTGAGGCCTGTATCTGCTGGCTTTCCCCACTTCCCTGGAGACCTGCATGACACAGCAAAGGAAGCCAAAGTCCTTCTGGGAACATAACTCCATTGACCTAGAAACCACACTCCATCCCTCGCAGCAGTCACAGCAAGCCCCACCAAAGGAAATTCTGAGCTCAGACATGCCTAATCCTGCCTCGACCTGATGGTCTTACTCTACCAACTCTGGTAGCTGAAGATAAAGGTCACATTCCTTTGGGAGTTCTAAGGCACTGCTCACCACCTGATCCTTCATATACTTCCACAGCTGATACTCTCTTGAAAGTGCCACCTCCTGGCAGGAGGCCAAAGAACAAAAAAACGAGTGCAATAAACAACAATAGTACAACTGGGAACCCTCACAGAGTCCATTTCACTCCCTTGCCATCTCCACAACAGGTGCTACTATCCATGACTGAGAGACCTGAGGATGGTTCACATCTCAGGACTCTGTGCAGACAACACCTAGTAGCAGCCTGGAACCCAGCAGCCCTGGGTTCCAGGCTAGGTCCAGAAGAGATCAATAGCAATTAGTACAGTTTAGTTCTTAGAAAGCCACACCCCTAGGGAAAGAGAGAGAGTACTACATCAAGGGAGCACCCCATAAAACAAAAATCTGAACAGTAGCTTTTGAGTCCAAGATTTGCCCTCCAACATAGCCTACCCAATGAGAAGGAACCAGAAAAACAGTTCTGGCAATATGACAAAACAAGGTTATTTAACAACCTCAAAAAATCACACTAGCTCACCAACAATAAACCAAGAAGAAACCCATGATTTGAAAAGAAAAAAATTAGAAGGTTGATTATTAAGCTAATCAAGGAGGCACCAGAGAAGGGTAAACTCCAATGTAATGAAATCCAAAAAATGTTAGAAGATATGAGGGGGAAAATATTCAATGAAATAGATAGCATAAATAAAACACAGTTACAACTTCTGAAAATCAAGGACACACTTATATAAATGTAAAATGCACTGGAAAGTCTCAGCAATAGAATCGAACAAGCAGAAGAAGGAACTTCAGAGCTCAAAACAAGGTTTTCAAAATAATTCAAACTAACAAAGACAAAGAAAAAAGGATTTAAAAAATGAACAAAGCCTCCAGGAAGTTTGGGATAATCTTAAATGACCAAACCTAAGAATATTTGGTGCTCTTGAGGAAGAAGAGAAATCTACAAGTTTGGAAAACATATTTGAGGGAATAATTGAGGAAAACTTCCCCAGCCTTGCTAGAGACATAGACATCCAACTGCAAGAAGCTCAAAGAACACCTGGGAAATTCATCGCAAAAAGATCATTGCCTAGGCACATAGTCATTTGGTTATCTAAAGTAAAGACAAGGGAAAGAATACTAAGAGCCATGATGCAAAAGCATGAGTTAACCTATAAAGGAAACTCTATCAGATTAACAGCAAATTTCTCAGCAAAAACTATACAAGCTAGAAGGGATTGGGGCTCTGTCTTCAACCTCCTTAAACAAAACAGTTATCAGCTAAGAATTTTGTGTCCACTGAAACTAAGCTTCAAAAATGAAGGAAAGATACAGTCTTTTTCAGACAAATGCTGTGAGAATTCACCACTACCAAGCCAGCACTACAAGAACTGCTAATAGGAGTTCTAAATCTTGAAACAAATCCTGGAGACACAACAAAACTAAAACCTCTTTAAAGCATGAATTTCACAGTACTCAGAAAACAAAAATAAGCAAAAGAAAAAAAAATCTACTCAGCAACAAATGGCTTGAGGCATGGAATGCTCCCTCACATCTCAGTACTAACATTGAATGTAAATGGCCTAAATGCTCCACTTAAGAAATATAGAATTGCAGAATGGATAAGGATTCACCAATCTTATATCTGCTGCCTTCAAGAGACTCACCTATTACATAAGGACTCACATAAACCTAAGGTAAAAGGGTGGAAAAAGACATTCCATGCAAATGGACACCAACAGTGAGCAGGAGTAGCTATTCTTATATGAGACAAAACAAACTTTAAAGCAACAGCAGTTGAAAAGGACAAAGAAGAACATTATATAATAATAAAAGTCCTGTCCAATAGGAAAGTATTATAATCCTAAATATATAAGCACCTAACACTGGAGCCCCCAGATTTATAAAACCATTACTACTAGACCTAAGAAATGAGATACACAGCAACACAATAATAGTGGGGGAATTCAATAGTCCACTGACAGCACTAGACAGGTCATCAAGACAGAAAGTCAATAAAGAAACAATGGATTTAAACCACACTCTGGAACAAATTGAATTAACAGATATTTACAGAATATCCTACCCAACAACCACAAAATATACATTGTATTCATCAGGGCATGGAACATTCTCCAAGATAGCACATATAATAGATCACAAAACAAATCTCAATAAATTTAAGAAAGCTGAAATTATGTCAATTACTCTCTCTCACCACAGTGGAATAAAATTGAAAATCAACCTCAAAAACAACCCTGAAAACCATGCAAATATGTGAAAATTAAATAACCTGCTCATGGATGGTCATTGAGTCAAGAATTAAATCAACAAGGAAATTTAAAAATCCTGTGAACTGAATGATACTAGTGACACAACCTGTCAAAACTTCTGAGATACAGCAAAGGCAGTGCTAAAAGGAAAGTTCATAGACTTAAATGCCCACATCAAAAATCTGAAAGAGCACAAATAGACAATCTAATGTCACATCTCAAAGAACTACAAAAACAAGAACAAACCATACCCAAATCCAACAGAAGAAAAGAAATAACCAAGATGAGAGCAGAACTAAATGAAATTGAAACAACAGAAAACAGTACAAAGTATATTGAAATAAAAAGCTGTTCTTTGAAAAGATGAATAAAATTGATAGGCAACTAGAGAGATTAATCAGGAAAAAAGAGGGATGATCCAAACATGCTCAATAAGAAATAGAACGTGAGATATTACAACTGACACCACAGAAACACAAAAGATCATTCAAGGCCACCATGAACACCTTTATGCACCTAAACTAGAAAACCTAGAGGAGATGGTAAATCCCTAGAAATATACAACCATCCTAGCTCAAACTAGGAAGAATTAGAAACCTGAACAAATAGCAAGTAGCAAGACTGAAATGGTAATTTTAAAAATGCCAAAAAAAAGTCCAAAACGAGATGATTAATAGCTAAATTCCATCAGACATTCAAAGAAGAATTGGTACTAATCCTGTTGGATTCCACAATATAGAGAAATAGGGAATTCTCCGTGAATCATTCTATGAAGTCAGTATCACCCTAATACCAAAACCAGAAAAGGACATAACAAAAAAGAAAACTATAAACCAATATCCCTGATGAATATAGATGCAAAAATCCTTAACAAAATACTAGCTAACTGAATCCAACAGCATATCAAAGAGATAATCCACCATGACCAAGTGGGTTTCATGCTAGGGATGCAGGGATGGTTTAATGTATGCAAGTCAATAAATGTGACACACCACATAAACAGAATTAAAAACAAAAATGACATGATAATTTCAATAGATGCAGAAAAATTATTTAACAAAATCTGGCATTCCTTTGTGATTAAACCCTCAGCAAAGTCGGCATACAAGAGACAGGCCTTAATGTAATAAAAGCCATCTATGACAACCCACAGCCAGCATAATACTGAAAAGGCAGCAGTTGAAAGCATTCCCTCTGAGAACTGGAAAAATACAAGGATGCCCACTCTCAACACCTCTATTCAACATAGTCCTGGAATTCCCAGCCAGAGAAACCAGACAAGAGAAAGAAATGGAAGGCATCCAAATTGATAAAGAGGAAGTCAAACTGTTGCTGTTCGCTGATGATGTGATCGTATACCTAGAAAACCCTAAAGGCTCCTCCAAAAAGCTACTAGAACTGATAAATGAATTCATCAAAGTTTCAGAATACAAAATTAATGTATACAAATCAGTAGCTCTGCTACACACCAACAGCGACCAAGCTGCGAATCAAATCATGAACTCTATCCCTTTTATGACAGCTGCAAAATAAATAAATAAGTAAAATATTTAGGAATATACCTAACCACAAGGTAGAAGATCTATACAGGGAAAACTACAAGACACTGCTTGAAGAAATCATAGAAGACACAAACAAATGAAAACACATTCCATGTTCATGGATGGGTAGAATCAATATTGTGAAAATGACCAAACTGCCAAAAGCAATCTACAATTGCAATGCAATTCCCATCAAAATACCATGGTCATTCTTCACAGAACTAGAAAAGACTATCCTAAAATTCATATGGAATCAAAAAAGAGCTTGATTAGCCAAAGCATGACTAAGCAAAAAGAACAAATCTAGAGGCATCATATTACCAGATTTCAAACAAATTAAAAAGAAAAAAAACAAACAATCCTATTTAAAAAATGGGATAAAGGCACGCCTAGACAATTCTCAAAAGAGGATATACAAATGGCCAATAAACATATGGAAAAAAAAAAAAAAAAAAAACGCTCAACATCACTAATGATCAGGGAAATGCAAATCCAAACCACAATGTGACACCACCTTACTCCTGCAAGAATGGCCATAATCAAAAAATCAAAAAATAAATGTGATGGGGTTGCAGTGAAAAGGGAACACTTTTACGCTGTTGGTGGAAATGTAAACTAGAACGACTATGGAATACAGTGTGGATATTCCTTAAAGAACTGAAAGTACAACTATCATTTGATCCAGCAGTCCCACCACTGCATATCTACTCAGAGGAAAAGAAGTCATTATACTAAGAAGATAGTTGCACACACATGTTTATAGCAGCACAATTTGCAACTGCAAAAATATGGAACCAGCCCAAATGTCCATCAATCAATGGGTGGATAAAGAAACTGTACATACCATGGAATACTACTCAGCCATGAAAAGGAACAAAATAATGGCATTTGCAGCAACCTGGATGGAATTGGAGACAGTATGTTTAGCTGACTTTAACTTCTCAACGTTATTTTTGACACAGAAATAGATGTTGATGGATGTGGCTGCAGTTTGCTCATTCTCATTGCATTTTACTGTCTGGATATACCACAATTTATCTATTCTATTTTTAATGGGATTTTGAATGTTTTCCTCCATTTTAATCTCTTAGGAACCATCATTCTGCATGACTCTTGCTATATATATAAATACTTTGCCAGGAAAAAAATGAAACGTTTGGGTTTCACAAAATGAGTTGGAAAATGATAGTCCTCTTTCACCTTTCATCTGTTATCTGCAGGTGCTTGGGTAATACTGGTATTGTTTCTCCTCAAATGTTTTATAGAAGTCATGGATAAAGCCATCTGGTCCTAGAAATTCTTTTCATAAGAAGCCTTTAAATTATGAATTTAGTTTATGTGATGCTTCTTCATTTTTTTTACTAAGGTATAACATACATACATAAAAGAACAGATTTCCTATGTATGCTAGGATGAAACTAGTAGGGACATGAAAGGAATTTGAGTTTTATTCTAAATATGATAGGTAATAAAGCCTTGAACAAGTCCAATAATCTCTCTGAGTTTTCATTTTTACCACTGAAGTACTTACCTGCCTTACTAGGCTGTGGTGGGTTTATGAATGTAATGATCACAGTACCTACTAAATGGTAGTTATTATTTATTTCCTCTGTCTTAGTTGTAGATGACAATTGGTGAATATCATGCTTGTTTGAAATACAAATAATTTCTTCTGAAGTTACAATTAATATGATTACTTAATCTTTTACATATTTTAGCATTCTATATTTTTAGCACCACTAATGGTGCTTGACATTTTGCATTACTTCTTTTCACCTTCCCCATAAACAAAGTAAACAAACACTTTCACAAAGATAGACTTTTATTTTGTGCTCTTGAAGAAATAATTTCTTAAATGGAGTAAAACAAGTTGAACAAAACTGTGGAATTTCTAAGAAAAAACATTTCCATATTAAATACTCTCATACATTTCTAAAAATTTCATGACCTATTGAAAGAGAGAAATTCTTGGTGATTGGTGAAAATGAGTACAAGGAGGACTAGAAGAGGCATCTGTAGTAAGAGTGTGTATATATGGAGTGAGGTAGTTTTAGAGTTGAGACCTTAGATAAGTAAATTTGCAAAATACACACACACACACACACACACACACACACACACACACATTTAGAAGAAGCTGGAGTAAATGGTATGATCACAGAAATCAACAGCAAGAGACATTTTTGCTGTGCAGCAACTTCATGATATGAAGCCCAAGATTAGCTTTAATATAAAAAATAAAATTGGTTATTGCTGTGAGGTTTGAAAGGCAAGTAGCAGAAGTAGCAATTTGACACAGAAACAGTTTAGAAATAAAATCCTTGAGGTTTTTAATGAGTATGTACCCAATACACAAAATTTAGAAAGCACTGGATATATTTATCCTATGAGCATGCAGCATCATATTGGAATCTTATAGTTTCTCCTACAGTTATTTAAACCTTATAATTATTTAATGATTACTTTATTCATATGAGTTATTTTATCTCTACAATTCTGATTTCAAGATGTGAGAAATAAGAAGCCTTATCCAATGAAAGTAATAAGCTGATTCATTCTCAAGAAACTGCTTGTACACTCCAACAGATAAAAGAAATACTTCACACTTTATGAAATGACGAATTTCATTTATTTCTGAAATTGAGGGACAACTTTCATTCTCTTCTTTTAAAATATCAAATCAAATTAAATTGAAGAGGATTCTATTCCCTCTAGGTTAGATTTAATTCATTCAGTAGGACAATAAATATCCAGGATTTCTGTATCTTCATAAAAACAGAAAATGAAACAACCCTACTCATCCAAAGAAAATGGAAGGGCATATATGCTACGTTATATATTTTAATTAGAATTAGTGGTAACCAGCCCCATCTTGGCTTATTTTTAATATTTTTTACTTATAAAAATTGTTCTTGTCTCTTTACCCTGACAGCTTTCCATTTGTATGAAACGTTAAAATGCAGCTTTTAGCGTGGCATTTCTCCTGCCAGTCCCACCTTGGATTTCTGCCACACCTGTGCTGACCTTCCATATAAGCGTTTATTGGCTTCAAGTAAGCACAGCTTTACCGGTTTGGGTTTGGGTCCTGTTCCAATAGCAGTTGTTTCCAGGATGCGGGCACTTGTTTGACTGTGGAAATCCTCTCTGCACTCCACATACACAGTTGTGTCGGGGAGTTACCTCATGGAGAACCCTGAGCCAATGGAAGACAGGAGATGATGAATAAAAATTTTCTCCTTTTTTCCTACAGGCAGTTGGTTCACAGAAATATTTCACAAGGCTCCTTAGAAGGCCCTACAGGAGTAGGGGGGCACCCAAGATGGCCAAATAGGAACAGCTCCAGCCTCCAGCTCCCAGTGCAAGCGACACAGAAGACGGGTGATTTCTGCATTTTCAACTGAGGTACTGGGTTCATCTCACTGGGTCATGTCGGAGGGTTGGCGCTGGACCACGGGTGCAGCCGACCAGCGAGAGCTGAAGCAGGGTGAGGCATCGCCTCACCTGGGAAGTGCAAGGGGGAAGGGAATTCCTTTTCCTAGTCAAAGGAAATTGAGACACAAAACACCTGGAAAATCAGGTAACTCCCACCCTAATACTGCACTTTACCAAGGGTCTTAGCAAACAGCACACCAGGAGATTATATCCCACACCTGGCCCGGAGGGTCCCATGCCCATGGAGCCTCCCTCATTGCTAGTACAGCAGTCTGAGATCTAACTGCAAGGCGGCAGTGAGGCTGGGGGAGGGGCACCCGCTATTGCTGAGGCTTAAGTAGGTAAATAAAGCCACCAGAAGCTTGAAATGGGTGGAGCCCACCACAGCTCAAGGAGGCTGGCCTGCCTCTGTAGACTCCTCCTCTGGGGACAGGTCATAGCTAAACAAAAAGCAGCAGAAACCTCGGCAGAGGTAAATGTCCCAGTCTGACAGCTTTGAAGAGAGCAGTGGATCTCCCAGCACGGAGGTTGAGATCTGAGAACAGACAGAATGTCTGCTCAAGTGGGTCCCTGACCCCTGAGTAGCCTAACTGGGAGACATCCACTACTAGGTGCAGACCAACACCTCACAATTCACATGGCAGGGTACACCCCTGAGACGAAGCTTCCAGAGCAAGAATCAGACAGCAACACTCGCTGTTCAGCAGTATTCTACCTTCTGCAGCCTCCACTGCTGATACCCAGGCAAACAGGGTCTGGAGTGGACCTCAAGCAAACTCCAACAGACCTACAGCTGAGGGTGCTGATTGTTAGAAGGAAAACTAACAAACAGAAAGGACACTCACACCAAAACCCCATGAGTACATCACCATCATCAAAGACCAAAGGCAGATAAAACCACAAAGATGGGAAAAAAGCAGTACAGAAAAGCTGGAAATTCAAAAACTCAGAGCGCATCTCCCCCTCCAAAGGAACGCAGCTCATCGCCAGCAGTGGAACAAAGCTGGGTGGAGAATGACTTTGATGAGTCGAGAGAAGAAGGCTTCAGTCCATCAAACTTCTCAGAACTAAAGGAGGAACTACGTAACCAGCGCAAAGAAACTAAAAACCTCGAAAAAAGATGTGATGAATGGCTAACTAGAATAACCAATGTAGAGAAGTCCTTAAAAGAACTGATAGAGATGAAAACCATAACACGAGAACTACGTGACAAATGCACAAGCTTCAGTAACTGACTCGATCAACTGGAAGAAAGAGTATCAGCAATTGAAGATCAAATGAATGAAATGAAGTGAGAAGAGAAGTGTAGAGAAAAAAAGAGTAAAAAGAAATGAACAAAGCCTCCAAGAAATATGGGATTATGTGAAAAGACCAAATCTACGTCTGATGGGTGTGCCTGAAAGTGACAAGGGAAATGGAACCAAGTTGGAAAACACTTTTCAGGATATCATCTAGGAGAACTTCCCCAACCTAGTAAGGCAGGCCAACATTCAAATTCAGTAAATACAGAGAACACCACAAATATACTCCTTGAGAAGAGCAACTCCTAGACACATAATTGTCAGGTTCACCAAAGTTGAAATAAAGGGAAAAAATGTTAAGGGCAGCCAGAGAGAAAGGTCAGGTTACCCACAAAGGGAAGCCCATCAGACTAACAGCAGATCTCTCGGCAGAAACTCTACAAGCCAGAAGAGAGTGGGGGCCAATATTCAACATTCTTAAAGAAAAGAATTTTAAACCCAGAATTTCATATCCAGCCAAACTAAGTTTCATAAGTGAAGGAGAAATAAAATCCTTTACAGATAAGCAAATGCTTAGAGATTTTGTCACCACCAGGCCTGCCTTACAAGAGACCCTGAAGGAAGCA
>NW_016813574.1:90144-168678 GCF_001698545.2 Rhinopithecus bieti | reverse complement strand
AAGACACACGCACACCTATGTTTATTGCGGCACTATTCACAATAGTAAAGACTTGGAACGAACCCAAATGTCCATCAATGATAGACTGGATTAAGAAAATGTGGCACATATACACCATGGAATACTATGCAGCCATAAAAAAGGATGAGTTTATGTCCTTTGTAGGGACATGGATGCAGCTGGAAACCATCATTCTCAGCAAACTATCGCAAGAACAGAAAACCAAATACCGCATGTTCTCACTCATAGGTGGGAATTGAACAATGAGATCACTTGGACACAGGAAGGGGAACATCACACACCAGGGCCTATTGTGGGGAGGGGGGAGGGGGGAGGGATAGCATTAGGAGATATACCTAATGTAAATGACAAGTTAATGGGTGTAGCACACCAACATGGCACATGCATACATATGTAACAAACCTGCACGTTGTACACACGTACTCTAGAACTTAAATAATAAAAAAAAAAAAGAAGAAGAAGGAGAAGGCCCTACAGGAGCAAATGCTAGTTGCCTTTAGGGTGGATAACTTAATTATACATCTTTATGTGACTTTTTCTTTTCCCATGTTTACACCACCTGTTCCTCTAACCTACTCCCTGGGAGCATATTTGTAAATAAGCTAGCATAATGCAAGCCTTTCATTCAGACTCTGCTTTTAGAAAAAAACAGGCATTTTAATACTTAGTAGGATCAAAACAGGTACAACAAACTGGCTCACTTTAGACGATAATCCTCTATGACAGCTTGTAGGCTACCTGACCAAACTGGCTTCACTAGTTACTTTAATAACTTTAGTAAAACAGCATTTTTAATTTGTCCACCTTTCATGCTTTGTTTGGGTTTACCAGTTTCTGCTTCCCACACACCCTTGAAAACAACACTCCACCACTCTACCTGACTTGAATTACATTATACTTACCAGGCTGTTTCTGCTTCCTAAATGATATTCCATGCTAGGGGCAAATCATGACCTAGTTTTGTCAAAAGTATAACAAGAACAAGACTAAAGTATATTCTGCTTGGTATTTTACTCTCATCTACTCACAATTTTGAGATATCCAATAAAAATATAGTTAATATAGCTGCATTTAATTTGAATATTTGACCTCCTGGGTCCCTTCTTAACCGTGTCACATCTGCTATCTGGTAACTGAGATCTCAAGATTTTACCAGGAAAAAAAATTAAATATTTAACACATCTGTAGCAATTGTGATACACAGAACTCTTTTGCATGTATAATTTTATTTGATCCTCCAAACACCATAGTCATAAGAGAGATGGTACACACAATAAAACTCTGTTTTACAAATGAATGCATCAGGGTTTGAGAAAAGAATTGTGTTTGGCCAAAGTCACTGTTTTGGTCATTACTAGAGCCAGAATATGAATTCAAGTTTTCTGACTTTCCAGTCAAATGTTCTTTTCACGTGCAAAACAGATTAGTGTTCAACTCGTGTCATCCAATGCTATAGTAGTGTATGTAATCAAAATTTGCTTCTCCTTCTAAGAAAACGTGGAAAGAAAAAAGAGAAATCTATCAGTCATTTTCCTCCTGAACGAGGGGGAACATGAGAGAGAAATATGTTTGATTTGGAAAACAATGTTGTCATCTTTGTTGATGGATAAAGGCAGCATTTTGGAATAATCAGAAGTCTATTTTCATCCTCCAAGAGCTTTGTTCATTGGTGAGTTTCTATGCTATCCTGGAAGTATAACAGATGCCTGGAGTGTCTGTAATGAACTTTGCATACATTAGTATGCTTGGCAATTAGAATTGCTTGCAGGTCCTCATGGATGACTTCTGTTCTCTTTTTTCTTGATATGTTTTACTTTCACAGTGAAATCGTTAACAGTGGCACCCCTACCTGGTGCAGGGTCATTGGGATCCAGTGTTTGGCATGGTGGGACAAGCAAGTTATAATCTGACAGTAGTTACCCAGGACCCCACTTTCCTTGCCAAGGAGAATGGGAAAGGAATTCAGAGACTGCCAAACAATCTTATTTGGTTGGAATGTACACAAATTAATTATTTCCTATAGCATTATTGAATAATATTCTCACAAATGCTAGTGAAAATAATTTTTAAATCAAGAATTTATTTGCATATAATTCTCTAGTTAAAGGAATAATCCAAAATGAAATTCCCAAAGTCAGTCTGAAATAATTCATAATATATTCTCTCAGTTTCTAAAACCTAAATGTGCTCTTAAACCTGTTTGGGGTTGGGTCAGTATTATTGCCTAGGTTGCAAACTGAAAGTCATCTTTAATTTACATATTTTAGTAAGAAATTGATTTATTCTTCAAACTGCCTCAAGTCTTTTCTATTCTTGCTACCCTCAGAGACTGCATTTTAATTTACTACTAATAGCTGACTAGAATAATGCTATAGAGAAGGCAAACATTTTAAAAGAAATCCTGAACTAACTTAGATATTGTATTTTAAAATACCTGTATATGGTAAGAAAATTGCCAATGGCAAGAAAAAAATCTTACAGAAAATATGGTTTCAGATGATTAAAAATTATCAATATTAAATACAATTGAGAAACAGAAGAAGGTAAAGTTCTAGAAGACATTGGTTTCCAATGCAAATTATACAAATTATATTTATCAGTTTTATCACCCTGCTCCGGTAGCTTTCACATATTAAATCACCTTCTGTAATTCTTCAGATCAGCTGCTTCTAAGTGACATGGGATATGGTGGAATCATTAGACCCTGTAGTCATGCATACATTGTTGCATCTTCCGTTGCCAGCTGGTCCCTTGATCAGAGGTGATATTAGTGAGATCTATCTGTAAATCAGATGTTCCTAAGTTCTTGGATACTGATGTTGTCTGTGCCTCTGAAACAAGGAAAAGGGAAGGTAAGTCCATAGCTAGATTATGCCTCAACAGAACTAGCTTCATAATTTGTGGAACCCAGTACAAATTGAGAATGCAGGGTCCTCTGATCTAAAATGATTAAGAATTTCACAATGGATTATATCAGAGCATTAAAACTAAGCATGTGACCCATCTAAGTCTGGGGTCTGTGCAGCTTCGCAGGTGGCAAACCCACAAAGGCAGCCCTGTGTATCGGTTCAGACAAGGATGAATTTCTGCCCTCTCCAGTGTGAAGGAGTCTGAGATCATGAACTTGCTGTCAAAGGTTAGTTGGTGTCCTTGAGAAATGGTACCACATTGAAGGTCTCCGGGTTGCTCTCTGCTATTGGCAGATCAGGCATTCAGTTGAGGCAGAAGTTACATCAGACTTTTGAGAGGAGCAAAGCCTTTCAGTGACCACTGTGGCCACTGCATTCATAATCCCATTGTACAAGCACCAGAGGGTCCAAAAGGCAGGCTGGTGACATTTTGGTTGCTGATTTTTCCTTTCTGCAGTGGATGCTTTCTGGTGGGCGTTAATGTGAGAACTGCACATTTTATGCTTCCTCCCAAAGGCCCATTCATAAGCCTGTTCCAAGACTTTCTTATCTTTTTACTACTAATATTGTACATTGCTGAGATAATAAATGTTGTTTTCATCTACTAAGTTTGGGAGTAATTAGTTATGCAACAACAGATAACTAATGCAGGGAGTAAAGAGATACCCTTCTTAAGATCTTCAGTCCCCTTACCTAACCCAATGTAAGACCAACACATCTATGGTCAGTGACTGGTAGCAGAAAAAGTCCCTGCTCTCATGGAGGGAGACACGAATTAAACAAATGGTAATGTAAAATGTAAATTTATTTTGTTCACTAATTTCATTGAGCTCGTAAACGAATATAATTTTCTAACTTTTCCCATTGAAATGCTTGAAATGTTGTTGACGGCATCAATTCTGCTTTCAGTAAATTGGATCCCCTTAGTCAAAACAGTTTTTGGAGAGATAATCCACCCTCAAATGTAAGACATAAAGAAATGTAGAAAATAGGACATGTTCTACATACTGTCCAATTTTTACACAGCTTATACATGGCAGAGGATAGAATCAAGTTTGAAATTAAGAAGAGGGGATTGGACGCAGTGGCTCACGCCTGTAATCCCAGCACTTTAGGAGGCAGAGGCGAGCGGATGACCTGAAGTCAAGAGTTCGAGACCAGCCTGGCCAACATGGTGAAATCCCATCTCTAATAAAAACATCCCATCTCTAATAAAAACACAAAAATTAGCTGGGTGTAGTGACACATGCCTGTAATCCCAGCTACTCAGCAAGCTGAGGCAGGAGAATTGCTTGAACCCGGGAGGCAGAGGTTGCAGTGAGCTGAGATCATGCCACTACACTCTAGCCTGGGAGACAGAGCAAGACTCCATCTCAAAAAAAAAAAAAAGAAAAAAAAACGGAAGAAATTTAGAAGAGGGAAAGGGGAAATTGCCACTATTCTTTATCACATTTCCAAGAATCTGGGGTGTTCTCATCACATTTTCAGATTTGACCTGGGTGAGAAAAGAGACTTTTAAAAGCCTTTTCCCATTTCTCATGCCTATAGAAACACTAATTAAACTTTGGAAAACAATTACCACAGGAAAATAACAAAGTCTTTTCTATATTGCTATTGAAGAATAAAGAGGGAAGTTTATCTACTTGTTATTTATTGAAGATAGTATTTTAAAGGGTATGTCTCTTGGCTCCTTTCCTTCAGAACTGATCATTCTCTCAAGGACAAGAAGGACTATTCCTGTTGTAGTAAGTTAGAGGTTTCTTGGAGGAGTCTTCAGGGGGAAGAGCATTTTATGGAAATGGATTAAACATAAAAAAATGCTAAGAACATGGCAGAAAAATATTTTATTCAAAGAGTTATATTAGGCTTCAAAGAAATCCCATAGCAAATAAAATACTAATGTTAAGAACTACATTCAGCAAACATCTGTGACAATACATGAACCAGTGACATTGTAGTCAAGTAAACTCTATACCTAATCATACTAAGCTTCTCAGTAAAATAAACTCTATACCTAATCATACGTTTAAAATCTCATTATTAAAGGTTGACACAAATTAACGAGAGAAAAGCAAACAGTAGTCTATTATTACGTGTATTGAGCATGTACAAATGGAAGTGCCCAGCAATGACAACCCAAAGGATAATTAAAACATAGGCTTGAATACTACCTTAAGCTAAACCAAGGAAAAGGAGTTTTTCGGCTTCTCGGTGGTGGAGGCAAGTTATGGGAAGGTGACCAGGAAAAAATATGGAAAACAAAGGTTGTTGACTAAGCTTTGTTATGCAGAGTTAAGTCAGTGCCATCACCATTGAAAACAAAAATTCTTAAGAGTTTGCTTCCTGGTACAAGTGAGAAAGATTTATTGTACAAATGAAAATTTCCTTTATAAATGTAATTTTCCTTTACAGAAGAAAACTCTACCCTGTTTTTAGAGTTTTGCCTGCATCTGCTGGTTTTCAATGGGCTTTACTTTAAAATAACCCAAATGTCAAATAGGCATGTTTTGGGGTGGCATATTCTAGTACTCTTCAGTCAAACACTCCACAGGAAGTTAGAGCTCCTTGAACACACTGCTTTAAGTCAAGCCTCAGACTGATCAAATTCTGTGGATATGCCACTTAGGAGCACTCCAGGTATATCATCTTTTATTAAACATGAGAACTAAGCACCTGTACACAATAAAATGTTGTTTGTATGCTGTTCTGTTTTATTACATGCCATGGAAGAACAGGAAAAAAATGTCCACTGTAATTTTATTTTGTTTTATTTTATTATTAAATATTTCAGCAAACAATAGAAAGTAAAAGAATGACAGAATAAGCACTCATACTTTTATTCTTTAAACAATCTATTGTGTTTCTACTTTCCGGCTATGTTCATCATTTCTAAAATGTATATTTTATTTCCAGACTTTCAGATCTATCTTATCCTTTTTGACAACCTTTCAAAACTTGACCATACTTTTAAAATTACTTTTCATTTCTTCAAATGCATTCAGATACTGAATATAAAATATTCAGATCATTAAAGGATCTCCAGCATTTCTTAGTTTTTTGTTGTTGTTTCTATTGATCTTTTTCATAGTTTTTTTTATGAGTTTTATCTATTTTAAAAATTTATTTCAATCATCTGAAGTTTACTTGGAAGAACTCTTTAAGGCCCATGTTTAAGTTTTTTAAGAGATTTGGTGTATGCAACAGCCAGGTGCCATACAAAAGATTTATGTTTTACATTTTTTTTTTCTTTTCAGTTTCGGGGCGGCTACAGAGGTAATATATATAGTCTGACCTCAAACCTATATAATAACAGATTTGGGTCAGAAAACTGAAGAGAGGCGTCACATCTCCTCCCTCCATACCTGAAACCCAAGGCTGCGATGGTTGCCTTTCTGTCTCTCTGTGGGGAGAGTTGGTCTGGATGATCCTTTTTTGGTCTCCACTTGATGCTGAGTGCTCTTCAGTGTTCCTAGCTCTGTGTGGGAGTCTTGGCTGGATTTCCTACTTGAGTAGGTCCTGTGCTTTGCTTTCTTTCCCTAGGTCAAGTCTATTAAAACAAAGGCCTGGGAGCCATCAGGGTTGACAGATACCCCAGGATAGCTGTTGGCTTTAAGACTTTGCCACTTCTCTGAAGTCTAGATTTTTCATTGTTTCTGTCCTCTGAGGGTTCTCTATCCCTTTTTGTTTGTGTGTAGGATGTCTAAAAAATGTTTGTTTCCAAGCACTTTAACATATTTTTTTAAAGTGTTGTTCACTGTGTCTGCTTAACGAAATGTCTCTCTCAAATAAAAACGTAAAGGCGGGACACTTTCTCACCCCACTTTTAAGTTCTATCTTTTACTTTCTCTAAATTTTCAAACATCTTGAAAGTGTCGCCTTTAATCATTATTTCAATTTTCTTACTGTCTAGTCTTAAGAGACCTTGCCTGGAGTAAGGCCATCGTTTACTTTTCTTCAAAGTGAGCTATGTATCAAGTAGTAGATACTCAGAAATCTGCATAAAGTCTGTTTATTCCAAAGTGCTCTTAGGATGAACATCTGCAGAAGGGAGAGGATAGAAGCCCAACGGAGCAGAGGAGCAGAGGAGACTGCAATGTGGTCTCAATGGAAGCCTCAGCTGACGCTAGTGCGAGTTTTGAAGATGAGATGAAACTTCAGAGCCGTCTGTGGTGGGGGCAAGAGAGCCGCGACTTTATACCCATATCAGTCAGTCACTGGATGTAGGCAGTCACAGGAATGGGGATGTGAACTTGAGTTAAGTGGCTTTCTGCAGCTGAGGCAAATCCCAAAGAGGGTTGGTCGTTGAGGACTGTGTGCTGGCAGCCCTGGCAGCAGCTAGAGTAATAAGTTATTTATCTCTGAACAGGGATCTGAGAGCTGCATCCTGGAATCCACCACGTGTGCTTCCATCCCTATCACTCTGGCTGTGGTCACTAATGACTTCCATGTCTCTGAAGCTAAAGCAGATTGTTCTGTTTAGTAGGTTCTTTTCTTTTCTTTCTTTTTTTTTTTTTAAATAGGCATGCAGTTCTACTTACCATTTCCTCTTCTTGAAAAAGCCTCTTGTCCCACTTCTGTGTCATGGCTTTCTCTTCTATTTCTCCCTCCTCCCTTGCTGTGCTGTGGTGCTCTCCCTTCCTGGGTCATCCTTCCCTACACTGAACCCGGGCTACGTCTCAGACTCTCTCCTCTCCCTCTTCTATGCGCTCTCTTTAAGTGATCTAACTTACATCTCTGGTGATAACTAGTTCTTGAAGGTTATGAATATTTAACTAAAATCTCTGTATTGCCAAATTGTTTTTCAGAGAAAGATGTATCCATTACAACATCAGTAGCAGTATATGTGTATATCCATAATGATTTATATATTAATATGAAATAGTTTGAAAACCAAAAAGAATGAGCACCCATATATTTACCACCCAGGTTAAGAAATAAAATATTACAAATACATTTGAGGCAGTTAATATACTCCTCCCTAACAATAATAACATTCCTTTCTGTGAACCCTATGTTAGCCACAACACTCAATTTGGTATTATTGTTTACCCACAGATCATTGCAATGCTCCCTAGACCTATCACCATGACCTTCTTTGAATAAAGCCCGCCTTACCATTTTTACCAAGTATTAGGGATATTTTTTACTTAATAAACTTTATATATGTAATCAGTTTCAGAATGAATTCATTCAGATACAAGAAAAAATAACCTTTTTCTTTCTCATAGCTGCCTTGAGACCCACTCTTTAATCATTCCTCTCCAGCTCCAAAGAAAATCTTGGCAAATTTTATAACTTTTCCAGGACTTCTTTGATATTCATGAATAGGCTAAATGTTAGCTATTGGAGTTACATCAAAGTTAATGTTAGACCTGGTGCAGTGGCTCATGCCTGTGGGAGACTCATGCTTATGCACTGTGGGAGACTGAGGCAGGTGGATCAATTGAGACAAGAAGCTCGAGACTAGCTGGTCAACATGGTGAAACCCCATCTGTACTAAAATTACAAAAATTAGCTGGACATGGTTGAGGGAACCTACAATCCCAGCTACTTGGGATGCTGAGGCAAGGGAATCACTTGAATCTGGGAGGCAGAGGTTGCAGTGAGCCGAGATTGTGCCACTGCACTCCAGCCTGGGAGACAAGAGCAAGACTCCATCTCAAAAAAATAATAATAATTAATGTTAGACTTTCCATTTTTTTTTGTTCAGTTTAAAGATTTCTCCCCTCTCTAATTCTGATCTGATTGAGACTCAGAACCTTCCAAATATTAAAAGACTCAAGGTTGAATTATTTAATAATTTTCCGTTTCACTGCTGTACTCCTTTTCCACACCAACCTTTTCTTTATCATTATTGGGATGGAGTTAAGAGGAATGATAGGAAGGAGATAGATGAGAAAAGAATAGTGCTTTCTTGACTGGTGGAGCCTGACTGGCATTAATGCCATGCGAGAGTAGCTCATGTTCAAATGCTGGCTCTACCTCTCAGTCTAGGGATGCTTAAATGGAGGCTTTCCATTTAAGTAATGGCCCTCTGCCTGTTATTCAATTTTCGCCATGCCGATGGCCGGAATTGCCCCTCGCCCCTACACACACTTTGACACACATGCACACACCTACACACAATCTGCTGATTCAGCTGAATACTCTGGAGAAAGGCCTTTTTTAATATGACCCAAGCTCGATACATAAAAATGAGTCTGAAAGTTTTCTTTCTTTGTGGAAGTCGGTTTGGGTAAACTATATATTTGGCTATAATAACTTCATCTATATAATCTTTGTTTTCAAATGTATTTGTACAGAGCTAAGTAAACTGGTTTCTTCTTTTAATTTTTTTGGCTTCCCTACTTAGTTTCTTTTACTTCTGCATCAGAGGGGAAAAAATATATCTAGAAAGTAAAGACTGAGATATATCTGTGAAGTTATTGGATATTAAATAAGATTTTTGGCATACAAGAAAAATCTTTACATTACTTATATGGAGAAAAATTTACACTGGCTTCAGATATCTCAGCAATATTGAACAACATAGACAATACTGCAACACATGCAAGATCCTCAAGGAAGTGTAACCAATGTACAAAAATGAAGAAACTGATACTTGTAAATATTTAAGAACTCAATTGTTATTCCCATGAGTTTATCTTTAGGAAACTATTAAATATGTATTCCAACCTGCCAAAACAATAACACAATTTAGAGGAAAGAAATGAAGGTCAATTTTTAATATATTTAACTGCAAAACTAAGAATATTTTTAATGTGAGGATTAGGGTGATGAAATATTATGTTACTTTAGAGTATAGAAATACTACCTTTTTGAAATTGATAGATGAAATCCGCTGATTGACTCATCAGCTGGAATTTAAAGTATAACTTAGAGCTTTTAAATAAGGCATTAAAATATGACTATATTTACAAAAAGATAAACACAAAGAATGATAATATTATTCACTTAAATTGGAGAATTGAATAAAAGAGGGGAGAGTTGATATTTGTCAACTTTTATCACTGTTCATATTAGGAATATAATAGATGCTATCTAAAGAAAACACATAACCACCCAATCGTTGGTTGAAAATAGATAATACCCAAGGGTCTTTTATGCTAACAAGGTAAACACCAGAAAAACATATAAATTTTAATCTAATTATAAACATTAGATACATACACAAAACAAAAACCACAAAGAAGTAAAACCTTGTAATAAAAGACTTAAGAAAGAATTATGAAAGAAAATATAAGAAAATAATATCATTAAACCAAGACTAAAATTTCTGCCATTATGATAAATATTAGTTTATTCATATAAAATGTTATTATTACATCACAATAAAAATCCACCTAATGCTGTCTTGCACCTGAAGCAAGGTGATTCATAAAGCTTTCTTAAAAATAATATGCAACTATAACACAAGTACCTATCAATAAAAAGTATGAAATAAAGATCATAGTATCAGATAATAAGCATTTATTTAATAATAGTGTGCAGTCTGAAAGGTTGGTTAATAATATTAACAAAAACAGTTCCATAAAGAGGATATAACAGCAATAATTCATGAAGCTACTATTAATAATTAGGAAGAGACACTCTAGACATAGGAGAATTCAAATTTCTTAGTCCTTAAAATATTAAATAAACAAAATCTATGCAATTATACAGAAAACCTAAATAATACAACTAGCAACTAGTAAGGTAGATATTTACATGTATTTTTTGTGTGTGTACATATGTACAATATATAATATATACATGTATTATATATAATATGTACATACAGTATGGTAAAGGAAAGTACAGTATATGTATATATAATATATAATATATGCACAACATTATATATAATATATGAATATATATATTATATATTAATATATATACACATCATATATGGGAAATTTTTCCTGAAAGTATCTATCTTTGAAGTTTCCACTAGTTATTATTATCCAAGCACTTACAGAAATATACAGCCTAATATAAACCCAGCATACTTTATTATTTCAAAAATGCATGAACATACTTAATTTCCTTTTAGATGCAATAATACCAAAAGAGACTTTATATACTTAATTTTTCTAGTCTTACATATTGTTCTTTATAATTCTGAAATTCAGTACAAAAATAATGCCATCACTAACATTTACTACATCTCCCACATGAAGGGGAGTGCATTCTCAGTGATATTAGCAATATGATTCTCACAAGTATGTGTACACAAAAATTGATTTGTTCTTTTTGTTAAATAGGTGATTCAGGCAAAGGATTTTTAAATACAAATAAGTTAATGTTCTGTCTAAACAATAACGAGTTCATAAAGGTTAATTATGTGAATCAAAGATTTAACTAGCTGACTTGAATGCATAGGTGAGATATGTAGAATTATGTCCATTGTGCCTGGTCTAAAAACATTACTAACATGCAGAATTGCTGTTAAAGCTCTACGCTACTGTTTCAGCCAATGAAGATTTCTAAAAACAAAATAATGAACAATAAAATGTTCTGAGTGAAAATCTGGCACTTTTTTTTAGCAAGCTGTATCATATATAATAAGTGATCTTGATAAAATAGCAGTAATGTCAATGATAAAAATTGTATAAAGATAGAATAAGGATAGATTCAAAAAAGTTATGGTACAAGTGGGTAAGTTTTCATAGGTAAAAATTACAATGCAGGCAGACCATTTTAAACTGTCCAGAGAGAAATTTTTTCAAGATTTGCTAGTTATTTGCTAGTGATTCAGATGATGATGGGAAGTACATAAATAATATGGTCATACAAGGAAGAAATCAGGAATAAAGGATCATAAACAAAAGATGGGCAAAGGAAAACAGAAACAAAGATAGTGCCATAAATGAGTATAGATCTAAAGGGATAGCATTTTTAATGATTGAAGCTAAGGCTGAAATGTGACATGGAAAGAAAGCATTAAAAACAATTTGTATTTATATTCAAAACATGAATAACAATTATCAAGAGATAGAACAGTTCTGATCAAACCATGGTACATTGACTTAAATGAAACACAATTACCCAAATTTCAGTATGCTACCACTCTTGTCAATAAAATTCTCTATAAACCTACAAATGGCACATCAATATTGCAAATGGAAATTGAAGTCTCAGAGAGGTAAATCACCTGACCACTCTAATTGGAACATTTTATGTAAAACCGTGTGTGCACAAGATAGACATTAAATGAATGGAGATCATATGAAATTTAAAAGATTTCAGCAAAACAAAAATTATCTAATAATTGTATATTGGCTTGTTAGTAGAATTGCTTTATTTTACCATGATTTATTCCAAAGTGCGAATGGTCCAGTAGAAGCTGAATGACAACTTGGAAATGAAGCTCCAGGAGGAAGACATATGCCTAGCTCTGAAACTCTGTAATTCTTTTAGACCGCATAATGTAAACTGCAAAGATTTTTCTTAATCAGTAATTAAGATTATGGGGCTAACATATATATCAATAAAACCATTTATCATGGCATATTTGCTTTTTAATTTATTTGTTCATTCATTTATCTAACATTATGAAGTTAAATTAGCTAGATACTTAAAAAATATTAAATTATCTCTACCATGTGAAGTATATAATACAATGTAATACAGTTGGATATTTGTCCCCACCCCTCATGTTGAAATGTAATCCCCTCTGTTGGAGGTGGGACCTGAGAGAAGGTGATTAGGTCATGGTGGTGTGTCCCTCACAAATAGCTTAGTGCTGTCCTTGTGATAGTGAGTTCTCATGAGATCCAGTCATTTAAAAGTGTGTGGCACCTCCCTACCTTTTTTCACCCCTGCTTCCACCACATGATGTGTAGGCTCCCCCTTCATCTTCCACCATTACTGAAAGCTCCCTTAGGCTTCACCAGAAGCTGAGCAGGTACCAGCACCATGCTTCCTACAAATACGGCAGAACTGTGAGCCAACTAAACCTCTTTTGTTTATAAATTAGCCAGTTTCAGGTCGTTCTTTATAGCAGTGCCAGAATGGCCTAATACAGAAAATTAATACTGAGTGGGACATTGCTATTAAGCTATCTGAAACTGGGAAATAGGCAGAGAATGGAAGAGTTAGGAGGGCTCAGAAGAAGACAGGAAGATAAGGGAAGATTTTGAACTTCTTAGAGACTGATTACATAATTGTGAGCAAAATGCCGATAATTTTATGAATAGTGAATGCCAAGCTGAAGTCCCAGATGGAAGTGAGGAACTTATTGGAAACTAAAGCAAAAGTCATGTGTGTTATGCCTTAGCAAAGAACTTGGGTGCGTTGTGCTTCTGCCCTAAGGATCTGTGGAAGTTTAAACTTCTACATTATGATTGAGGGTACTTGGAGGAAGAAATTTCTTTTTCTCTTTCTTTTTTTATTTTGAGACTAGGTCTTGCTCTATCATCCAGGCTGGAGTGCAGTGGCATACTCTTGGCTCATTTCAACCTCCGCCTCCTGGGTTCAAGCAATTCTCATGCGTCAGCCTCCTGAGTAGCTGGGATTACAGGTGTGAACCACCACCCCTAGCCTGAAGGAAGAAATTCCTAAGTAGCGAAGCATTCAAGTTGTGACTTGGCTGCTTCTGACAATCTATGCTCAGATGTGGGAGCAAAATAAATGGCTTAAAGTTGAATTTGTGTTTAAATAGGAAGCAGAACACAAAAGTTTGGAAAATTTGCAGCCTAGCCATGTGGTAGAAAACAAAAGCAAATTTTCAGGGGAAAAATCTAAGCAGATTGTAAAGCAACCACTTGCTAAAGACATTTCCATAATTAAAAGGAAGCCAGTCCCTGTGGGGACTCTGCATGGGGCCTCCAATCCCACATTTCCCCTCTAAGTTACCCTAACAGAGGTTCTCTGTGAGGGCTCCACCTCTGTAGCAGGCTTCTACCTGGACACCTAGGCTTTTCCATATATCCTCTGAAATCTAAGTGGAGGTTGCCAAGAATCTACCACATTTACATTCTGTGCATCTGCAGGCTTAATATCACATGGAAGCCATCAAGACTTATGGCTTGCATTATCCAAGTCTTACAGACTCTAGAATGGTAGATCCACCAGGAGCTTGCTCTCTGCACCTGGAAAAGTGGCAGGCACTCAACAACTTGTGAGAACAGTCATGCAGGTAAATCCTGGAAAGCCACAGGGGTGGAGCTTCCCAAGGTCTTGGGAGTCCACCCCTTGCACAAGTGTGCCCTGGATGTGAGACACAGAGTCAAAGAAGATTATTTTGGAGCTTTAAGATTTAATTATTGCCCTACTGGGTTTTAGACTTGTGTGGGACCCATAACTCCTTTCTTTTGGCTGATTTCTTCCTTTTGGAGTATGAATGTTTACCCAATGCCTGCACTCCCATTGTATCTTGGAAAAAAATAACTCATTTTGATTTTACAGGCTTATGGTTAGAAGGAGATGAGTCTAAAATGAGACTTTGAAGTTAAACCTGGGACTTTTGATTTAATGCTGGAATAAGTTAAGACTTTGGGGAACTACTGAGAAGGCATAATCATATTTTGCAATATGAGAAGGACATGAGATTTGAAGGCGAGGGCAGGGATGGAATGTTATAGTTGGGTATTTGTCCTGCCCAAATCTCATGTTGAAATGTAATCCCCAATGTGGAAGGTGAGTCCTGGTGGGAGGTGATTGGGTCATGGATGCAGATCCCTCATGAATGACTTAGTGCTGTCCTCATGATATTACGTGAGTTTTATGAGATCTGGTCATTAAAAATGTGTGGCATCTCCCCCCTCTGTTATTTGCTCCTGCTTTCACCATGTGACATGTCTATTTACCCTTTGTCTTCCACCATAATAAAAACCTCTTTAAGCCTTCACCAGAAGTGAGAAGATGCCTGCAGAACTGTAAGCCAATTAAACCTGTCTTCTTTATAAATTACTGTCTCAGGCATTTCTTTATATCAATGCAAGAATAGCCTAGTACATCATGTATTGAAATGCTAAAATTAATTACATAAAGAAAGCACATAAATAGCTAAACACAAGCCATATGCAAGTTTGTAAGATACAAAGAAGATCATAGGTTCAATTAGGAGAAAACATATTTTTGAATAACATGGAGCCGAAGCTGGGTATTGAGGGTGTGTAGTACATCTTCAAGTGGAGTGGGAGTTGAGCATTCAAGAGGAGAGCACACCAAAAGGAAAGGCAAAAGAGAAATATTTAATTTTACTGAACATAAGGTACAGTTTGGAAATAGGGATAAAATATCATTTTTATTCAGACAAGATATTTCTTTTAATTCTGAGCTAGTAAGTTTTTACTTTATTCCCTAAGCAGTGCAGCTCTCATTCATGAGAGTGCCTTGATCAGACAGAAATGATTTACAAAATGAGCAGGTGGGAAGAGCAGCTTTTGGTTATCGCTTTAAATTTAGTAGAGGAACAGAAAAACCCAAAGTTTGACACTGGTTATTATTTTGCACACTTTAGACCATTTTATCCTAACAACTGTATATACAGCAAAGGGACTTGAAATTCAGAAATACTAAATAATCCCCTTGAGACAAACAGTTGGTATTCAGCTAAGCCAGGATTTGAATGCCTATCTAACTCAAGACTTGGTTTTTTTACCACTACATCATACTATCAAAAGTAGTGACAATGAGAATGAAAAGGACAGGAAAGATATGCAAATCATTTCTGAAGGACGTATCTAGAAAATAGTTATTAATAGTTATTAATGAGTGGATGAGTAAGGGAAAGGGCACATCAAAAATTAAAAGGCTGCTTGCTACTTAACTCAAAACCTTTCAAGTACAGAATTAATGTTTTAAATAAACAATGAGAAATTATCCTTGAGTAGTATACACCTCTGATTTTTACTTTGATTTTCTATGAACAAGAAAAGATTTTTTCAGAGTCTGTGTTCAACTTACTCAGCATACACTTCTTATTTACATCTATATAAACTATAATATCAGCTGTCAATGGGATATCTTTATTCAATGTTCTAGTTCGTCCCCTGAATAGTGAATCTATGTTACAAGGCGGAAGCTCTTAGCTCCTCTGAACTTTAAGGAATGAAACCACTACTGACCCTTGAACAACACAGGTTTGAACTGCATGGTCAACCCATACAGAGTGATTTTAAAATAAATATATTGGAAAAAATTTTGGAGAATTGGGACAATTTAGAAAAACTTGCAGAAAAAACATGTAGCCTAGAAATATTTTTTTAAACCCGCATTTCTTAAGTTAGATATGTCATGAATATATAACATAAATGTGAATACTAGTTTATTTTATCATTTCCTATCACAAAGTATACAAACATCCATTATAAAAAGTAAAAATTTATCAAAACTTACACAAACACTGACTGTATATGATGCCATTTATAGTCATAAGAAATGTAAACAAACACAAAACAGAAGTATTAAATGATAATTGCATAAAATTAACTGTAGTACATACTATACTACTATAATAATTTTGTAGCTACCCCTGTTGCTGTTGTGGTGAGCTCAAGTGTTGCAAATGTCCACTTAAAATGCCATGTGACATTTTCTTAATCCAGTCTGTCACAGATGGACATTTGGGTTGATTCCAAGTCTTTGCTATTGTGAATAGTGCCGCACACCAACATGGCACAAGTATACATATGTAACAAACCTGCACGTTATGCACATGTACCCTAGAATTTAAAGTAAAATAAAAAATTAAAAAAAAAGAAGGCAAAAAAAAAAAAAAAATGCCATGTGACACTAATCATCTCTGTTTGAGCAATTCTCACCAGCACATTATCTCAGGAAAAAAAAAAAAAGGTCTCTGGCTAAGGATCTCACTCCTGTAAACTCAACATTTTGGGAGGCCAAGGTGGGAGAATTAATTGAGGCCAGGAATTCAAGACCTGCTTGGATAACATAGCAAGATCTTGTCTCTACAGATGTTTCTTAAAATACAATAAAATAAAAATACATAAAAAATAAATAACAGATGGTCTGTTGCAGTTCTTGTGTATTTTTCATGGTGTTTAGTGAAATACTGTATACATCTAATAACACCATAGGACCCATACGAAGTGCCACTAGAGATGCTAGAAGTGCTCTCTGAAACAGCAGAAAACAAAGTCATGACTTTACAAGACTAAGTTGAATTGCTTGGTATGTACTGTAAATTGAGGTCTGCCCCTATGGTTTCCTGCCATTTAAGGTAAATAAATCCAGCATAAGGACTGTTGTAAGGATTAAAAAAAAAAAAAATCCATGAAGCTCTTGCTGCAGTTATGCCAACAAGTGCAAAACCCTTACATTTTTGTGAAATATCTTTTTAATTTGTATTAACAATGTAGCTTTTATCTGGGTGAAGGATTGCCATAAGAGTGGCATGCTTATAGACTCTAATATGATTCAAGAAGAAGCAGTCATTATATGACAACATAAAGAAAAAAGAAAAGGAAGATTCTAAAACTGAAGAATTGAATGCCAGCAATTTCCATTCTAAACAAACAAACAAAAAAGAAATCCAGAAATCCACAAAGGACATTTACTAGTAAGGAAGAGAAGAGAGTGCCAGGATTGAGGGCAGGAAGGGATAGGTTAACTCTACTGTTTTATGGAAATGCAGTAGTTGAGTTAATGATAAAGACTTATTTTATCCATAAAGCTGCTAATCCCCTAGCCTTAAAGGGAAAATATTATACCAGTCTTTTGCTAACCTTTTGATTGTGCAATTGGAAGGCCTGGACAACGAGAATCCTTTTTTTATAGGTGGGTTCCATCAGTGTTTTGTCCCTGGAATAGGGAAGTGTCTTTCCAGTGAGACTGCTTTTTAAGGTTTTTCTGATATTGTGCAATGCTCCTGGCCACCCAGAACTTCATGTGTTTAACATTGAAATCTCATCTCGAATTGTCATCTCCAAAATTTGGTGGTCTGCTTACCTCCAAACAGAACATCTCTAATCCATCCTTTAGATCAGTGGGTCATAAGGACCTTTAAGGCTCGTTATACATGACACTCTATGGAAAGGATTGTGAACTCTGTGAAAGAGACCTCCGACAGCAGAAACATCATGAGTCAAGAAGGATTACACCATTGACTATACTATCCTTGTTATGGAAAAAGTTCTGAAGGCCATCAAGCCCCAAACAATACATTTCTGCTGGATCAAAGTGTGTCCCGATGTTATGAATGACTTCACAGGAGTTATGACAGAGCCAACCAAGGAAATCATGAAAGAGATGGTGGATATGGCAAAAGACTGGGGGCAAAGATTTTAAACGTATGGATCTTAGAGAAATTCAAGTGTTAATGGACACCACACCAGAGAAATTAACAGAAAAGGACATGATGGAAATGAATGTTTTTGAACTAGTACCAGACAATGAGGAAGAAGACGTAGAAGAAGCAGTGCCAGAAAACACATTGACATTAGACAATCTGGCTGAAGGGTTTTAATAATTCAAAACTGCTTTTAACTTCTTTTATGACTTGGATCCTTCTATTATACAGGCACTGAAGCTAAAACAAATGGTGGAAGAAGGATTGGTACCATATAGAGACATTTTTGGAGAAATGAAGAAGCAAAAGAGCCAGAAAGAAATTAGAATGTATTTCTGAAAAGTTACCGTAAGTGTGTCTCTCATTCTACCTCCTCAACCTCTTGTGCCACTGCCACTCCTGAGACAGCAAGAACAACCCCTACTCCTCCTCCTCTTCCTCTTCCTCAGCCTACTGAACCCATAAAGGATAAAAACCTTTATGATACCCACTTCCATTTAATGAATAGCAAATGTATGTGTTCTTCCTATGATTTTCTTAATAACTTTCTTTTCTCTAGCTTACTTTATGGTAAGATACAGTATATAATACATACAACATACAAAATTTGTGTTAATTGTGTATGTTGTTAGTAAGGCTCTGGTCAATAGTAGGCTACTAGTAGTAGTTAAGTTTCAGGGGAATCAAATTATCTGCAAATCTTTGTCTGCTCAGGTCAGTGCCTCTAACCCCCATGTTGTTCAAGGATCAACTGTACATAGAAAGAATATAACCTTGGTGCCTTCACTAAGAATCTCTCCTGGGACAGAGCATATTATCTGAAGTTTTGTAGCCTAACCCCTCCCAGTAAAAAGAGTTCATGGAAAAGAAGGTTAAGTAGAAATTTGCATGCAATTGTTTTTCTCCTGGAGCATAAGAGCAAATGGAAGTACATAATTTATGTAAGAAATCTGTAACAAATATTGCATCATTAAGCCCTCTTGTCCAGTCCTTTACTTCTCCTAAGCCAGATAACACTGTATTTTATGTAAGAAAATAAAATAATAAAAGAAAACATTGTGACAGAACTCTCACAATCCTCTACCCCTATTTTTACACATAGACACTACACACACACACACACACACACGTGCGCAGAGAGACAGAGAGATTCGCTTATGCCCATGTTATTGGCATTGTAGTCTCTTCTTAAAAGCTCATGAATATACCTAAAATCCGTAGAATCTAAAATAAAAACTGTCATATTTCAATAAGCATTGAGGACTTTGACTAGATAGCAATATAATAATGTTAAATAAATTTCGTGTTTTATCAACATAAATGTAAAAAATGTTAATACTGATTTTACAAAACGTATAGAATTTTCAAAGTTCTAGTAGACAAGAACCTTGGTGTTTTAATATTGCGTTTCCTTCGACTGGGCACAGTGGCTCACTCCTGTAATCCCAGCACTTCGGGAGGCCAAGGCAGGTGGATCACTTGAGGTCAGGAATTCGAGACCAGCCTGGCCAACATGGTGAAACTTCATCCCTACTGAAAATACAAAAGTTAGCCAGTCATGGTGGGTGCACCTGTGGTCCCAGCTACTCAGGGGGCTGAGGCAGGAGAATTGCTTGAACCCCGGAGGCAGAGGTTGTAGTGAGCCTAGATCACGCCATTACACTCCAGCCTGGGAGACAGAGCAGGACTCTGTCTCAACAACAACAACAAAAACATCATTTCCTTAATTTTCCTTTTCTTTTCAAAATAAGGACAACAATTCACTGAAAGGCTATGAGTGTGATCCTGATGAACCAAGCAATCTTGCCTTCAGATGCAAAGAATGAATTACAAGCAAGTGTATAAATTATTCTTTTGCTTATGGCAAAAAAATCTTGATACTAAAATACCAATTCAGATAGAAAGAATAAACTACAACCAAGACCATAAATTATTCTTTTGCTTATGGCAAAAAAACTTGATATTAAAATACCAAGTGAATTATTAATAATTATTAAAAGTGGGTAGTAGTCATTAACATTTATTGAGAGCTTTTTATATGCCAAGCAGTGTGCATTTGACTATGCTCTCATTTTCACTCACAACACTATGAGGTAGGCACTGTAATTCCTCTTTCATAGATGCACTAGAGGCGAGGCCTTTGCTCCTCCCACACAGATTGTAACAAAGCCAAGATTCAAACCCAGAGGGTCTAACTCCAGAGCACTCAGTATTGCCTCTCAATGGCACTGAATCCTTATATACAAACATACAGAATATATTTTAGAAAATGTGAGTATATACAAGGGTAAGGTTTAGAGAGTTTAAGAAAATGTATTCTGACAGTAAAAGTCAATGTAACTTTTGCATACCAGAAAAAATAGTTTGATATCAGCAGTTAATTGGCATGGACACTGGGTTTACAGACATGGATTTAAAATGGTCCTGCCATTTTCTAACTGTGCGTGGAGGAAGAGAGATACGGATACTGAAGGGCAAATGGTAACCAAGTTTGTTAAACAGTTCAGCAAACACATTTATTCTTCCTACCACAGAGTAAGACTGCATTTCCCAGTATCCACAGAGATTGAGTTTGGCCATGTGAAAATGCCTATACAACAGAATGTGAACAGAAGAGAGGTGTGCCATGTCTTTGGTTAAGATGTTTAAAGAGTTAGTTAAAAAGTAGTTATGCCTTCTCCACTGTCTTTAACTCATTCCTCCAGCTTGCTATAGTAAGCATAGAAACCTTAGAAGCCACAGTGTAAAGACGGCTGAAGCATAAAACAGAATAAGCCTGATACAATCACTGTTTGGAAAAGAGATGCCTATAATTCAGCTGCACTTGTTACAGACCTTATATAAGCAAGAAATAACCATTATATCAAGTTTAAGTCATTATACATATTTTGTTCATTTGCTACAGCAGGTAACATTATCCCAGCTGACCGTACCTTATTTACGTCTTTTTGTAGCCCTGTTAGAGAGCAAGGATTTTGATAGAGAGCAATGATTTTGTAGCTGATCTGCTGACGTTTAAATCCGAGCTCTACCACTTACTCACTGTTTGTGAACTCAGATGACTCAGATACATTTGTAGGGCCTAAATTTCTTCATTTTTAAAAAATGGAGACTATAGTAGCAAATGCCTAGAAAAATTGTATAAAAATTAAGTGAGAGGTTCCAATTCAAGATGGCTGGCTCGTTCACGGCTGTCTCATGAAGAGGAGTCAATATAGCAAGTCACTATAACACTTCCAGCAAATCATCTAAGAGAGCACACTGAGAGTCATCAGAGAAGTGACAGGACCCAGGGAAAGCAGAGAAGAGAGAAGCCAGGCAGCCACCAAGCTGGGACCTGTGTGAAGCCGGGAGAGGCATCCTAACGCAGGGAAAAGGGGAATGAGTGAGAGATTTCTGGAGGTCCACACCTCCATCATGGACCTTTACAATCCTAGACATAGGAAAGCCTCCTTGGCCCCTGCCCCCCGGACCTCTAGAGAGAGAGCCTCCAGCTACAGAGTGTGCAGAGGCACCACTCAACTTACATGGAATCCCAAGGCTTCTGATCCCTGAGCAGTCCCGTACCAGCTACCACCACTTCACAAAGGAAGGAGGCCAGGCACTTTCATGTGTCCCCAGGATACAACGTTGATGGCTGGAAAGCAGCTAGGGGCAGTGACTAACTTGTAAGACGACAGTGTTGAAAGCTGAAAAGCAACCCATGAGTACCATGGAACTCTGAACAGGTTTAGTACCTCTGAAGTAGAACAACTAAAAATAAGAGAAAGGATTAAGACTCCAGAAGCTTTTAGACCCCTAGGTAGTCTTCTTACTTTATGCATCTGAAGAAATTCCTCCATTCCCTATGGAGGAAGAAGCCTGAAAAGTTATTTTCTAAAATGGTTTTAATAGAGGATCTCAACACTGGCAATTATTAGACATAGCTGAGCAAGAACACAGCGCTGAAGACAAAAGGATTAAATGAAAGATTACCAAGGAAATGCAGACAGCTCCAACTTTATTATTGTTGGGGAGAAAAAAATAATTCCTCTTCTTTGTTAAATTCTGCATGTGGTGGCAAGTGAATTAAACTGACAAAAGACAAATTAATAAGAGGGGAAGAGGTTAATTCATATGCATATGGAAGCCCACAAAAAAAGTAGCGAGCTCAGGAAATAGTTAAAATTAGAGGCTTATAGACTTTTTTGAAAATAACAAATAGATTTATTTAGGAAAGATATATAGGTTTTTATGACAGCAAATGAAGACAAGACGTTTTTATTATATTTGTTTATATGACTGCAGTGGTTTCTCTATCTTCATCATGGTCGTAACATTCTGGAGAGGGCATTTATGGAAGCTTGATTTCTCAGAAGCTGCTGTTTTTTTGTCAGATAAGGGAAGTTCAAAGTAGACTTTATTATGCATCTGTTGAATCTCAAATATCTTCAGTTAAAAATAATTTTCATACCAACTCTGAGGTTCTGAGGTGGTCCCCATATTATCACACTAGATACCAAGAACTCAGCCCACCAATCTTGTACCACGCTCCACAGTGAGTTAGACATAAACATTTTTTTTTCTTTATTATACTTTAAGTACTAGGGTACATGTGCACAACGTGCAGGCTTGTTACATATGTATACTTGTGCCATGTTGGTGTGCTACACCCATCACTCCTCAGCACCCATCAACTCGTCATTTACATCAGGTATAACTCCCAATGCCATCCCTCCCCCCTTCCCCCTCCCCATAATAGGCCCTAGTGTGTGATATTCCCCTTCCCAAGTCCAAATGATCTCATTGTTCAATTCCCACCTATGAGTGAGAACATGCCGTGTTTGGTTTTCTGTTCTTGCCAATTAGTTTTGCTGAGAATGATGGTTTCCAGCTGCAACCATGTCCTAAAGGACATAAACTCATCCTTTTTATGGCTGCATAGTATTCCCATGGCGTATATGTGCCACATTTTCTTAATCCAATCTGTCCACTGATGGACATTTGGGTTGATTCGCAAGGTCTTTGCGATTGTGAATAGTGCCCAATAAACATATGTGTGCATGTTCTTATAGCAGCATGATTTATAATCCTTTGGGTATATACCCAGTAATGGGATGGCTGGGTCATATGGTATTCTATTTCTAGATCTCTTGAGGAAATCGCCATACTGTCCTTCCACAATGGTTGACTACTTTACAGTCCCATCAACAGTGTAAAAAGTGTTCTATTTCTCCGCATCCCCTCCAGCACCTGTGTTTCCTGATTTTTTAATGATTGCCATTCTAACTGGGTGTGAGATGGGTATCTCAATTGTGGTTTTGATTTGGCATTTCTCTAATGGTGAGTGATGAGAGCATTTTTTCATGTGTCCCTTTGACTGTATGAATGTCTTCCTCTTGAGAAATGTCTGTTCATATCCTCTTGCCCACTTTTTTGAATGGGTTGTTTGTTTTTTCTTGTAAATTTGTTTGAGTGCTTTGTTAGGTTCTGGTTATTAGCCCCTTGTCAGATGAGTAGATTGCAAAAATTTTCTCCCATTCTGTAAGGTTTGCCTGTTCACTCTGATGGTAGTTTCCTTTTTGCTGTGCAGAAGCTCTTTAGTTTTATTAGATCCCATGTGTCAATTTTGGCTTTTGTTGTCGTTGCTGTTTGGTTGAATTCCTGAATAGAGCCAATAGCAGGCTCTGAATTGAGGCAATAAATAATAGCCTACCAACCAAAAATTAATCCAGGACGCAGAACGGATCACAGCTGCTGAATTTCTACCAGAGTTACAAGGAGGACTGTACCATTCCTTCTGACTATTCCAATCGATAGAAAAAGAGGGGAATCCTCCCTTAACTCATTTTATGAGGCCCAACATCATCCTGATACCAAGCCTGGGCAAGACCACAACAAAAAAAGGGAATTTTAGACCCCAATATCCCTGATGAACGCATCAATGCAAAAATCCTCATAAAATACTGGCAAACCGAATCCAGCGCACATAAAAAAGCTTATCCACCATGATCAAGTGGCTTCATCCTGGGATGCAAGGCTAGTTCAACATATGCCAAATCAATAAATGTAATCCAGCATATAAACAGAATCAAGAGACAAAAACCACATGATTATCTCAAAATTCCAGAAAAGACCTTTGACAAAATTCAACAGCCCTTCATGCTAAAAACTCTCAATAAATCAGTATTGATGGAACGTCTCTCAAAATAATAGACTACTTATGGACAAACACAGCAAATCATACTGAATGGGCAAAAACTGGAAGCATTTGGCTTTGAAACCTGACACAAGACAGGGATGCCCTTCTCTCACCCCTCCTATTCAACATAGTGTTTGGAAGCTCTGCTAGGACAATCAGGCAAGAGAAAGAATAAGGGTTATTCAGTTAGAAAAGAAGAAATCAAATTGTCCCTTTGCAGATGCATGATTGTATATTTAGAAAACCCCATCCATCTTCAGCCCAAATCTCCTTAAGCTGATAGAGGCAACTTCAGCAAAGTCTCAAGGATAAAAATCTGTTGCAAAAATCACAAGCATTCTTACACACCAGTAACAGACTAACGCAGAGAGCCCAAATCACGTATGAATTTCCATTCACAATTGCTTCAAAAGAGAATAAATATCTAGGAATCCACTTACGAGGGATGTAAAGACCTCTTCAGGAGAACTACAAACCACTGCTCAGCTGAAATAAAAGAGGACACAAACAAATGGAAGAACCATACCATGCTCATGGATAGGAAGAATCAATATTGTGGAAAATGGCCTATACTGCCCCCAAGGTATTTTTATAGATTCAAATGAACATCCCCATTTAAGCTACCGTGATTTCTTCACAGAATTGGAAAATCTACTTTAAAGTTCATAGGAACAAAAAGAGCTCGTATTCCAAGACAATCTTAAGCAAAAGAAAAAGCTGGAGGGATCATGCTACCTGACTTTAACTATAGTACAAGGCTACAGTAACCAAAACATCATGGTACTGATACCAAAACAGAGATATAGACCAATGGAACAGAACAGAGCCCTCAGAAGTAATACACACATCTACAGCCATCTGATCATGACCAATCTGAGAAAAACAAGAATGGGGAAAGGATTCCCCATGTTAATAAATAGTGCTGGAAATTGGCTAGCGGTAAGTGAAAGCTTGAAACTGGATCCTTTCCTTACTCCTTATGGAAATTAATTAAGATGGAATTAGAGACTTAAATGTTAGACCTAACAGCTATAAAAACCCTAGAAGGAAAAACCTAGGTAATACCATTCAGGACATAGCATGGCAGGGACTCATTGCTAAGACTGAACATTTGACCACATCGAGATAAGACAGCCACGTGAAAAGGGTTCCTGGAGAACCTCCAGCTGGTCTGCCCACTGGGGAAGTACAGGGTGGAGCCGCAGGAATTTGCAGCCATATTTGCAGCAAGAAGGAGTCTGGCCCTCTCCTGCTCCAGGCTGGTAACCTAGCATTTCATTTGTGGATGGAGCCTGTTAACAGGAACCCTCTTGCTTGTTATGTGTTTTTCCTTTTCACCCAATAAATTCCGTAACCCCTCACCCTGTCAAAGTAGTTGTGTGCCTAATCTTTCCTTGTCATGATGACAAGAACCCGGGAATTTCCTACCAACAAAGATAACCCCTCAGCCTTCAAAGTGTCTGCGTGCCTAATCTTCCTGTCGTGTGATAAAGAACCTGGATTCCTACAACAAAGATAGCAGAATTCTAAACATAATGAATGTTGAGGGATAGCCAAAGAACCACCAGCTGATTACCGTTCGATAGAATCCCAGTCAGCATGCATACCAGGTCTTCCAAACAAGCTTTTCACCTGTTCCACTCCTTAAATATAACCAACAAATATAATAAATTACCCGATATTTGTAGAAAAGGAAAAAAACCTATCACATAAATATAGAGATTTAAAAATAAAAGAAATATTGGGAAGCATAAACGAAAAAGAAGAGAAAAAATTCTTGTAGAAACCAATATATAGTTAATATCTCAGGAGATGAGAAAAGTTATTGCAGCTACTAAATAGAGAAAACGGATGTGAATTCAAAAAAAAAAAAAAAAATGAAGCATTCAAAGTACAAGAAATAGTGCCAGGTATTAAAAATGGTAATACCAAAAAGGAAAATAATTTTTTAAAAACTAAAAAAAAAAAAAATTTAGAAAATGAAGCTGAGGAAATCTCCCCAGAACTATAATAAAAAATACAGAAAAAAAAAAAAATAAGGCAGTTTCTTGTAAAATTGAAGAACATTCTAGGGGAACCAAAACAAAAGTTCTAAAATAGGATAACAGCAACAATGGAAGAAAATTAATAATAAAATAATGCAAGAAACATTTTCAGGACTACTTGAATATGTAGATAGAAAGGGCCCACTAATGGCCCTGCAAATAGATTAATATAAAACTAAACTAATAAGTACCTTTGCAAATTTTTAAAATATTAGGGCAAAAAGAAGTTCTTGAAAATCTCCACAGGAAAATTTCAGTTTCAGAACAAGACTAAAATTAATAATAGCATTAAATTTGTTAAGAACAGCAATAAAAACTAGGAAAGAATGGAGTGGTGCATTCAAACTCTAAGAAAAAATTCTCAAATTAGAATTCTATACTAAGTCACATTATCAATTTAAGGTGAAAGCAGAATAAAAGCATTGGCAGACATGAAAATCTCAACAACAAAATTCCTTGCATGCAGCCTTTCTCGGGAAGCTCTAGGAGAAAACGTTCCATTAAAATGGAATAAAATAAGACAGAAAAATGCCTTAAATCCAGGAAACAAAGGAGTCAAGATAAAGCTAGAGATCACCTAGCACAGTGCTAAAGGGAAGCTTAAAATAATACATATGCCTTAAATCAACTATTCCTGATAACATAGTTAGAGGAAGTAGGGCAATGCAACTGTTAAATTATGTGTGAAAGCCGGGATGCCTAGAAGAAATTCGTATCACAAATATTACAGAAAGATAAGTAAATAGGGGTTTAATATTCATGGATTTTTCTCCTATTTTATTTAAAATGTCAGACCTGTCTTAATGAGATTCTACTGACATTTATTCTTTTTTAATTTTTCTTAGATCTTAAGAACCAGAAATTGGCATTAGAAGTTCCATTTCCAAATCTAAACAATACTAAATAATTCAACCTATCCATCTTTTTCTTGTCAGCACATTTCATTGGCAAACAATTCTAATTATTAAAAATCTCTTTTTGTAATGGAGTTAAAACTGTTTTCCTGTGAAGAAAATTAAAATATTTTATCCCAAAATGTGTTTATTTGACATACTGTGAAATGGCTGTCACTTGGCCACCCTGACAGAAGCGGTCTTGCAAAGCTGTCTTATACATATCCCATATGTCTCTACATATGGGAAAATCTGCCGTATGTAGAGAATCTCCATTAATGCAGCCATGCCTCCCTCCCCTTTCTACACCTTTCACCTGGATCCAGAAAAGATTGAATCCGACACCTTTTGAAGTCTGAAAAGCAACATTTTCTATCTATTCTCTCTGAAGGGGGTTTTGTCTACATGATAAGGCCATCTTTACTGACCAAGCTTCTTCCTTTCTTGTCACTAACATGATTTACTTGCTTTGGCTATGCTGAGTCTGCATTTTTCACTGGGGCCTCAAGGTGGTATGTAAGTTTCTATATCGTATTGGGAAGTAGGGTCTTCATTCTGAAAGCTCACATGTATACACGTTAAATAAATTAGTATCCCTTTTCTCTTATTAATCAATATGCCTCATTTCAGTGACTTTTAGTGAACCTTTAGGGGGTCAAGAGCCTATGGACGCCCCACCTCTAACTTCAAGCATCTAGTCTTTTTTTCTGTGATCTACAGCAGGGATCCCCAACTGCTGGGCTGTGGACCAGTACTGGTTCATAGCCTGTTAGGAACTGGACTGCACAGCAGGTTGGTGAGTGATGCCCAAGAGAGCATTACTGTCCTAGCTTCCCCTCTGTCAGATCAGCTGCAGCATTAGATTCTTATAGGAGTGTGAACCCTATTGTGAACTGTGCATGTGAGGTTGTATACTTCTTAAGAGAATCTAATGCCTGATGATCTGAGGTGGAACAGTTTTGTCTTGAAACCATGCCCTCCCACCCCCATCTGTGGAAACAGTGTCTTCCACGAAACTGGTTCCTAGTGCCAAAAAGGTTGGAAACTGCTGATCTAAAGCGTAATGTCTCTTACATACGGCAATTTTTCAAAACGTGGCTGACTTCAAATACATCACTGCCTCTCTTAGTTTTTTAGTGGATGCCTGAGGATCGCAATTATCATCTTAATAGAAAATAATATATTTCAATTAATACTAACAATTTTGATAGTCTACAAAAACTTTTCTCCAATATACTTCTGTTCCCTCCTCTATCCTTTGTGCTATTATATGTTTCTACATTAAAAGCATATAAACACAGTTTTATAATTATTGCCTTATTAATTGTCTTTTAAATCATGTAGGGAAAGAAAAGAGTTACAAAAAAAGTTAATATTACTTTTTATATTTACCTATATAGTTACCTTTATTAGTTCCCTTTATTTCTTCATGTGGATTCAAGTTACCATTTAATGTCATTTTATTTCAGCCTAAAGAACTCTTTTTAGCATTTGTTGTAGGGCATGTCTGCTAACAGTGAATTCTACCAGATCTTGTTTTATCTGAAAAATACTGTTATTTCTTCTCATAGGAAAGTTTTGCTGAATATACAAATCTTAGTTGCAGGGTTTTTGTTTATTTCCTTCAACACTTTGGAGATGTCATCACTGTGTCTTCTGGCTCTTATGAGAAGTTATCTGTTGAGTTTATTGAAGATTCTTCATATGTGATAAGCTATTTTACTGTTGCTGCTCTCAAGATTTTCTTATTGTCTTTGACTTTTGTCAATTTGACTATGATGTCTCTGGTTATAGATCTTTTTTGGTTTATTCTACTTGGAGTTCATTGAGCTTCTTGGATGTAGAGATTCGTATTTTTCATTACATTTGGGAAGTTTTTGGTCATTATTTTTTTATATAATGTTTTTCCCCTCTTCTTTCCTTTGAGGACACCCAGTATGTCTATGTTGGTGTGCTTGATAATATCTCACCATTTTCTCTGTTTATCTTGCAAACCAAAAGTAAAATTTGAAGCCCCATGTTCCCCACTCCCCACCCTCTACCAGTCATCTAAACGGATCCCTCCTCTTGACCAAGAGCATTCCAAAATTAACCTGAAAAATTAGTTCAGGCCATGACAGAATGGGGGAGAAGGTATGTCTCATTTTACCCTCTTACCTTTTGGAATTCGGGAAAAGTAGACCAACATTAACATCAACACAGACTTAAGTCTGATAAGAGACATTTATGATATATTCTCTCTGAAGTCTGCTAACCTGGAGGCCTCATTTACATAGTAAAACTTTGGTCTCCACAACCCCTTATCATCATGACCCCAACATTCCTTTCTATCGATTTTAGGTCTTTGGGTAATTACTTAACTCTCAACAAACTGTCAATCAGAAAATTTTTAAATCTGCCTATAACCTGGAAGCCCTCCGTTCAGGTTGCCCTGCCTTTCCAGATTGAACCAATGTACATCTTACTGGTGTTGATTGATGCATTATGTCTCCCTAAAAACACAATAAAGCTGTACCCCACAATCTTGGTCACATGTCTTCAGGACCTCCTGAGGCTGTGTCATGGACATGTGCTTAACCCTGGCAAAATAAACATTCTAAGTGATTTGACACTTGTCACAGATACTTTTGGGCTCACAATCTTTCTTAATTTCTTTCTGTTCCTCAGACTAGAAAATCTCTACTGACATATATTAAAGTTAAATAATTGTTTTTTTTTGCCACCTCACATCTGTTGCTAATCTTTTCTGGTGAATTTTCCATTTGAATTATTATGTTTTCAACTCCACAGTTTCAAATAAAATTTAAAATTTATTTTCAAATATAATTGGATTTTTTATTATTTCTATCTAATGATATTGTGTATTTGGTGCAACATTATTTTTATACTTTAATTCTTTAGTCATGACATCCTTTAGTTCTTTGAGCATATTTATAATAACTTCTTTAAAGTCCTTATTTACTAAGTACAATATCTGAGCATCCTCAGAGATATTTCTGTTGGCTGCCTTTTTTCCTATGTGTATGGCATATTTTCCTATCTCATAATTTTTGATAATTGGATATTTTGATATTACATTGTAACAACTTTGTCATATCTTTTCCCTACCCTGAGGGTTTGTTGTTGTTGCTGTTATAGTTGCTATTGCTTTTCTTGTTGCTGCTTATATTTTAATGATTTTCCTGAACTAATTCTGTCAATTCTGTGTTTCCTGCAGCATGTGGCCACTGAGTTCCCTGCTAGCATTTTTTAAGTTCTTGTTTTATTTTTAAGCCTGGCTTCCTCAGGTTCATATCTAGGTCATTATAATTTAGTAGTTAGCCAGTGATCACTCAAAAAAGTGTCTTAAGTTTGTCTGAATGTCTACCAACCCTTTCCAAGGGAAACTGTATGAGAAGGCATGTCTTCAAATTTTAGGCAGCCTACAAAAGAGTCATATTTTTTTACTTGCTATTTGCACAGGGCCTGAAGTTTAGACAGGGGTGAGTAAAGGAGACCTCTTCCTTTCCCAGGTCTTTCTTGATCATGCACAAAGCCCTTCATGTGAGGGTAGCTATCCTGTTCCCAGGACTATTATATTGAACTTTTTCCAAGTTTCCCTATGATCATTCAATTCTTTAAGACTTTCTTTTAAATTTTGTATGAGGCTCTTGTTTCTCCAACTGAAATCACAGTCTTAGGCAGCTTGGATATTTCCAACAAACTGATGTTATTTTCAGGTTACTATTCTCAAGGGATAGTGCTTTTGCACTGTGCTATAAGCTGTAAGTCAAATCAAATAGCCACAATACTCTGGGAATGGAGATTTTCCAAGAAGTTGCTGGTACAGACAACATACTGACTGTGCTTCGGGATGGAAATTTTAACATAACAATAAAAGAGATCATTCCTCACTTTAGGCTGCAAGGCTATTGGGTTTTCATAAGCTACCACACCACTGAACTAGAGATGGAGGATTGATAGAACTTGAACAACATTTTAAAATATCACAGGCCCTGCTTTCTTATGAAAGTTCAGTACTTTCTCACAATAAATGATCTTGTTTGTTTAATGGTTTTGGTTAATTTTCAAAGTTGTGAAGTCATGGATTTTAGTTGTTTTATCATTTTTTTACATTGTTTTTATGGGAGAAGAAGCTCATCAAATTCTTCACAGCATCATTCCAGAAGTCCTCTCTTTCTTATGCAACTATATATTCTCTCGTCTAAGTACCTCCAGTTGCCTGTAAATTATACTACTATAAGAATAAAAGTTCAGTTTGTTTGATCATAATTGTATCATCAGCAACTAGCACAGTCTCTTTCCTTCTATGTGAAGGAAACAAAATCTCAAACAGAGATTTAGGTAGGAAGGTAGGTAGATGTATAGATTGGTAGACAGAGAAAGAGAGAGAAAGAGGACATGTGTGTATATGTACAGACATCCCCATGTATAATTTACATAAGAATATAAAAGAATCTAAGTAGCAATTACATCTAGAAAATGGCAAGCTAGTGAAGGAGAATACATTTGCTTTCAATTTTGTTTTCTACTGTTTTAACTTTTAGAGAAACATGAATTATATCAATATAGACAGATTGATAGTTGGAGGAATAGGATTAAATTATCCTCAAAAAATATTTCTAGGCCTTTTACTCTCATGATTGTTCTCTGTACAAATTCTTTTTTGTCAGTGCTTCTATAAAAATATGGCTTTCACAATCCAACAAAAATAAAAGATAAAAGAGAATTGGACTAACACACCAAGTTTAGTGTGATGAATTTTCCTTGCTCAAGATGCAATAGTTTTATCAATGTTCTTTGTGGTGGTTGCATTTGCTTAAATAGCAGTTACTTCTCCTAGAGCATCAAAGTAACATTATCAAAAAGATATTCCTTTGGAGGAAAAGTGAGAATGTTTAGTTCAAAGACTTTATTTTGCAATTAAACAAAATATGGGGGCCTCTACATTTAAAATATTTACTTAAAGACATATTACCAGATCAAGTTGTCCAACTTGGCTTGTCTTAATCATGAAGTCCTTTGGAAATATTAGTAACTAAACATCTAAAAGGGTCCCAAGAGATGTGCTCTATAGAAAGAGTTATATTTTGTGGTGCCATTTAAATGCAAAAAGAGTTCAGGACAGATGGGAGTGATTTTTACTTAGACCTTAACATTCTAGGGAGATGAGAGATGTGAAGCTCCAATGTATGCTTTTCTAGAACAGCATTTATTACAGTGTGGTCTCAGTAGTCCCCAGATTCTTGTAGGCTGTCTGTGGTGGAAGTTATTTTTGTAATAATAAGACTTTTTTGCTATTTTGGTCTCATATCCTCTACAAGAGTAATGTGGACTTTTCCAAAGGCTATGCATTGTGCTATCACGACGGTGTGAATGCAGAAGCAGATGTGAGGATCCAAATGTCTTCCATTAAGGCAGATATTTAAGGGATTTATGAAAATGCAAAATAATACCACCCTTCTCACACATTTTTAACCCAGAAATTATTATTTTACATAACAATATATTATATATACATTAAAGTATAATGGGCTTATTATTTAGTAAATATTTTATATTTTTTCAGTCTTAATTTATTAAATTATTAATATTTATTTTCTTAACTGTAAAAGGGTCATGAAACCAAAATATTGAGAGTCACAGCACTAGATTAGCTAGCTAAAAAAGCAGTATGAATGAAAAGATGTTGTGATTATTGGTAGAACAGAATTACTTGAATCTTTTATCAAACATGAAAGAGAAAAATAAACTACTATACATTTATTATGACATAATATCAATTTTGTGAAGTACTACAAAACCAAGCAATCCATAGTAAAAGATCAAAACTATATTAGCAAAAGTGAGACTAAAATCTAAAATGCTAACTCACAAAACACTTCAAATTTCTAACTTGTATGTCTCTAAAAATATTATAATAACTAATTTGGATGAAGTGTAAGAATCAGCAATATTAAAAAGAAAACATTTTCAAAATTAATATTTACAAATCTTAGACATTTTCCTTTCTTGAAAGTTTGTGTTTATTTGTAGTTTATCCAGCATAGAAAAATTTTGAAAGATCACAAAAAATAAAATTGCATCTGCTCATGAATTGACAAATATAATATAATGAGGTTTATCTTCTTGGCTAAGGAAATTAAAACCTAAATAATTAGAGAGAGAGAGAGAGAGAGACCATATGAAGATAACTTTTACTCAAATCTAAGATGTGAGTTTTTTGTTTATAAACACACACACAAAGCTGCATTTTCTCTAACTGGTTTAAAACAAAAGACAATGCTGAGTTTGTATGGAGTCTTATAATCAATCCCATTCTGGGAATCCTGATTATCTTAGTAGGGTTAGGAGGAGATTTCGCTACATTTTATTTTGGAAGTAATTATTTTCTTGGCACAGAGGCAAATGTATTCAAATAGTTACCTGAATAGTGATTATTAATTAATGTAATTTTCACCAAGAAAGGATAATCCATAGTGAAGAACTACATTGAGATGTTTAAAAGATGCTTTGGATGTATTAAACTCTGTTAAGTCTGGGGTTGTAAACTTGTCACCATCAGTGATTCTTAAACTGTAATGTAGAGAAGCCCACGTGGATCTTCCTAAAATACGGTTTCAAAGGAATGACGCCTTTAACAGAGTCTAATTACATGTATCTTGAGGTGGAAGCCCAGGAATCTACATTTTAGCAGTATCCAAGCTGATTCTGACAAATGCGAGATAAGTTACACACTTTGAGAAAATGTTCCAGTACAATCTAAGTAAAGTCCTTCTGAGGTTTCAAAAGTTTCCATTTAAATTTGGATTTAAGTTTATTAATCTAACTGAATTTATTAAAGTCATTTAAATTTAAATGCAATCATTTTAAGAGACTTGGGATAAGGTACCAAATGTGCAGTTAAAACCATTTCATCTNTTAGACATTTTCCTTTCTTGAAAGTTTGTGTTTATTTGTAGTTTATCCAGCATAGAAAAATTTTGAAAGATCACAAAAAATAAAATTGCATCTGCTCATGAATTGACAAATATAATATAATGAGGTTTATCTTCTTGGCTAAGGAAATTAAAACCTAAATAATTAGAGAGAGAGAGAGAGAGAGACCATATGAAGATAACTTTTACTCAAATCTAAGATGTGAGTTTTTTGTTTATAAACACACACACAAAGCTGCATTTTCTCTAACTGGTTTAAAAACAAAAGACAATGCTGAGTTTGTATGGAGTCTTATAATCAATCCCATTCTGGGAATCCTGATTATCTTAGTAGGGTTAGGAGGAGATTTCGCTACATTTTTATTTTGGAAGTAATTATTTTTCTTGGCACAGAGGCAAATGTATTCAAATAGTTACCTGAATAGTGATTATTAATTAATGTAATTTTCACCAAGAAAGGATAATCCATAGTGAAGAACTACATTGAGATGTTTAAAAGATGCTTTGGATGTATTAAACTCTGTTAAGTCTGGGGTTGTAAACTTGTCACCATCAGTGATTCTTAAACTGTAATGTAGAGAAGCCCACGTGGATCTTCCTAAAAATACGGTTTCAAAGGAATGACGCCTTTAACAGAGTCTAATTACATGTATCTTGAGGTGGAAGCCCAGGAATCTACATTTTAGCAGTATCCAAGCTGATTCTGACAAATGCGAGATAAGTTACACACTTTGAGAAAATGTTCCAGTACAATCTAAGTAAAGTCCTTCTGAGGTTTCAAAAGTTTCCATTTAAATTTGGATTTAAGTTTATTAATCTAACTGAATTTATTAAAGTCATTTAAATTTAAATGCAATCATTTTAAGAGACTTGGGATAAGGTACCAAATGTGCAGTTAAAACCATTTCATCACATGAATCATGATACAGTTGCCCAACGTCATAAATGTGCACAATGTACATAAATGTGAAGTTAAAATTAATTTAAACACACTGGTCATAATACAATTTTTATCACTTTGAAAAATAATTACATTAATGGCTCTAGTTTAAAAATTTTTCAAAGAACTTTTATTAAATTAACATCTCCTTGTCTCTAAAGATTAAAATCATACAAAATTGTATGTATGTTCTTTACTCTAGTAACTGCATTAGTTCTATCTTTAGGTGGTTTTTTTGTATAGCATATTTATGTGAATAAAATATTTAATATATTTTTTGATGGTCATACTGCCTATGAAGATACATAAAAGGAAATGTGTATTAGGTAAGCTATGAACAACCACATAAAGCTTCAGTAGACTCTATCAGAATATTATATAACCTGAATGACTAATATAATATTAATAATTCTTTAACATATATTGAAGTATTTCCTTTTGGAGCAGTAATTACTTTTTCCCACTAACTTATTTATTTTTTAAACAAAATCTCATAATTGATATAACTGAGACATTGGCAATAAGTTGATCATTCTGACTGTAGTTTGTATCAAGTTAGTATACTTACCCAACATTTTATTGAATACCTACTATGTGCAAGATGTTGACTATGCACAGAGATACTATTGTTAAGTATTTCAGAATCTAACCTACATACATACATCAAACTGTATAATAGAGTGAGTATAACAAGTGTTTCAATGGAGGTGTAAAGATGATAGGAATAGAGGAAGTAAAATAATTATGTCTGGGAGAAGGCATGGAGAGAAGAGTTGGAAAGATTTGTAGAAGATTACACAAAGAAAAGTAAATTTGACTTGGACTCTGAAGACTGGGATTTCAGTCAACTGAAAAATATGAGGAGCAGAGAGAATAACAGGAGCAAATGCATGGAGTCCTGAAATTGTGTCCTATGTTTCAGGCGACATGTGATATGTAAGTGACGTGGAAGCGGAAGATCAGACTGCCCATGTCAGTCAAGGTCAGATTCAGAATAAGTATTAAACATATGTTTTGGAGTTACAATGAGGCTCTAGAAAATCTGAAGCCATGAAATAGTTTTAAATGCAAGCTTGGTATGGTGTGACAACCTAAATAACAGAAAGAAATTCTGCAAAGATATTGAGTTTATTTGGGAATGTGCAGGTGATTTGCAAATCCAGGATGTACAAGCTTTGGGGACCGTAGACATGGCTAAAGAAGTTGAGGCAAAGGGAAGCTTTTAAAGGCAAAAGGGAAAATTATACATATTTTGTTTGGAAACAAAGCAAACATTGGTAATAGAGGCTGATCGCAGGAGTTGACGCCATTCGTTGGTGGTGACAGTATCAGGCAAATGTTCTTGTGCATTGAGCTAACTGCAGTTTTAAAAATCACTGCCAGAAGTTCTTGTTATAAGGCACACGTGTGTAAGAGCCCTTTAGAGAGTCTTTGTAATAGGTCTTATCATTGGCATGTGTATGAGGGCCCTCCACTCCTAACCTCCTGGGGTTTTATTTATTTTTTTTAGGGTTTGACACAAGTGACTCAGTTTTAATTCTGACAACTTTCATAAGTGATATGTATGCCTTGTTATATTTCTCTGGAGGCAGTTTTCAAAGAGGGGAAAACTTGAGGCAAGGAGATCATTAGAAGAAAAATGCATTAATAGATCCCTGAATTCGCATAGTAGTGGTGAGCAACAATAGAAAGGGAGGGAGAGGAAGAAAGGGAAGAATGAAGGAAGAAGAAAGGAAGGAAGAGAGGGAAGAAGAAAGGAGGGAAGAGAGGGAAGAAGAAAACCACAAAAAATGGGCAAATGAAATTAGGATTAAATTAGTGAGGAATTGGAAAAGTTAAAGAGGAATCAAATATGACCCTAAAGTTTTAAAGACTTAAAAGCTCTAGCTTAAACTTTAAGGCTAATTTTTATGCTGTAACCACTGGTTGAATTCATTTTGTTTTCTTTTAAAATATTTATGACTTTCAGATTTTACTTCTTTCTATTTCTCTACCTGTTAAGATGTAAATGTACTTATTTACTTGTTAAAACTTATGAAAACAACAAATTCCGATTTGATTAGTTCCTGGCTATTGATTAGATTTTATTACTTTGTTTCATTTCCAAATTTTCTTTTAGATGTATTGCCATTTCACCTCATTATCCATTTCAAATTTCTTTTCAGCATTACTTAAAAAGTAACTTAGGTTTATTGTAATTAGAACATTTTGGAACCCCAGTTTTAAATGGTAGCATCTCCTATGACTCAATACCTGAAAAATTACTAGCACTTTGTATTGCATTTGTTTCTATTACCTAGTGGCTCATTATCCCTTCTGAGAGAAGCTGCCCATCACATGATCCTCACTACAGAGGCAGATAAGGCTGACTATAGGCAGACATATTTTCTATTACGTGACTCACCCGTGCCCACTTCCTTCTGCCATGGCTGATCACTATCTACAGCCTGACTTAAAAACCTTAACGGAGCCTCCCAGCACTTTGGGAGGCCAAGGCGGGCGGATCACAAGATCAGGAGTTCGAAACCAGCCTGGCCAACATGGTGAAACCCTGTCTCTACTAAAAATACAAAAATTAGCTGGGCATGGTGGCAGGCGCCTGTAATCCCAGATACTCAGGAGGCTGAGGCAGGAGAATCCTTTGAACCCTGGAGGCTGAGGTTGCAGTGAGCCGAGATCATGCCATTGCACTCCACCCTGGGCTACAGGGCAAGACTCCGTAAAAAAAAAAAAAAAAAAAAAAAAAAAAAAAAAAAAGGCCTTCATGGAGCCACACTTCTTCCTCTGGAATGTGAATTAAGTTACTAAAGAAAACTGGAGCTGGAAGGGATTGGAAGGGTAAGTCCCAAATCAAAGTTATAAGCACAAACACTGTATGTAACCCCAGGAAGGCGATCAGAAGGGAGAGAAAATGGAGCTGACAATGGGGAGGAAATAGCTTGGAAAAAGAATGAGCTTGTGACATATGAGAACAAGAGCTTTCATCAAGACTGACATCTTTCCAACTCATTTCTGTCTTTGAAATACTCTTTTTAGAAGTAAACTACATGTGTGTTTGGTTTCTTATCAAACTAGCTTATCTCAAGTTTTCTACAAATCGTTTCCAACTCTTCATTTCTGGAAACGAAAATATGCCTAAACCCCATTCTCAGAGGTGTATTGGGACAAGCAGATACACTTTGATAGAAGGAAACAGGATAACTAAGCCTCTCTTGTAAAATAAGTATTCTTAAGTTATAGATAATACTTGTATCTCCTCTCATCCTTGCAACATAAAATGAGTTCAGAATCTCGATCTCCTTTTCTAAAAGACATGCAGTCTTCCCAGGATCTATACATTCTTGTTAACACTTGAAACAGTTTAGCCATTTATTTATTGAGCAAAAAAAACAAAGAAGTTTTCAAAAAACAGAAAAACAGATATTTTGTAGACACAGCAGCAGTATTTTTGTACTTCACAATAAAATCAGGAAATATCATGAATCCTATCAGCCTGAGAAAACAAGCCAACATCTCCAGGTGGACGGCCACCTGCTTGCAGTTGCCTTTACATCATGAATCGCCATAGGAAATTATGGACCTCCCTCAGGGAGTTCCAAGAACATTTGTTCGAGGGCAATTTTGACTTGACTGAATCAGCAAACTGAGATTCTCTATGAGGGAAAAAACTATCATCAGAGGAGGCATTTTAGGAGACTAATTCTGATTCCACTAATTGTAAAATACATTCTGTGACAGAAGATCTTTTCGTTAGAATACAAGAGAAGGAAATTAAATGTCAGCAGAACATAACTAATTTTCTCTGACACTTCTGACTTTTAAAAATGAATATACCATAAATTAACTGCTTCAAATCCCATTTGAAAATTGGTGTGGTAAATACCTAAACAAGGAAACCACAAGGTGAAAATCCAATAAATATTTGAAGTATACACATTGTAAGCGTTTAGTCCTGTGACTGCCGTTAATCACAACACATTTTAACTACCATTTATACTTGCTTTGAGCAATTTTCCAGCCATATAATAAAGTGAAACTAACTGTGTTTATCCACACCTTATTTTTTAACCCCACATTGTATTACCTAGCTTGAAAGTTGTGCCAGCCTTCATCTAAAAATGACTTTTCACATTTTCCAAAAGGAATCAGTTCTACTCTCAAAAGATAAAGATTAAGACTTCTGTTTTTTAAAGTGCTACAAATTCTGAAGGTATTAATTCCAAAAGAAGTTGCAAAAATATTTTATCTAACAAGTTTCCCTAGGAGATTACTCTAAAAGGGATAATTCACATGGGAACATAAAAGTCAATGTAGTTATTTTTTTCTTTAGAAAATTAGCCACACTAAAGAAAAAGCTACTAGGAAAATAAATAGAAAAGAATTTTAAATTGTTACTGCTATTTTATTCCTGTTAGATTTTTGTGTTGACATCGCCCAATACCCAGGCTTCTCCAAACCTCCTCCCACACACACTTAATTATATTAACAAAAATTTTTGAACCCTATTCTGTGATAGGCACAGTTCCAAGCAGGTCTTGTCTAACCATTGTTCACCATGTGTACTATCTCATTAAATTTGAATATGCTTTACTTGCTATATTTATAGTGTAAGCATAACAACATTTTTCATTTACTGAGCATCATATGTATCCACCGTAGTTTACTTCCTAGTATGTAGGAATGCTAACATGTATTCCTCCCTAAAGTCCTGATAATCAAGTTAGAAAAATAAATTATGTCCAAAAATGTCTATGGTATAAAGTGCAAAAATAAAACTGTTATAGGAGAGATACCAAGAAAGAGAAGGAAGGATAAAAATTAGTTTTACTTTGTCATTTCATGTGGGGATCATCACCCTTTAGTAAGGGGCAATTGAAGCATCCTTCCACAAGAATTAATTGATATTTACACTGTTGATGGAAGTGCTTAAGCAATGTTTAGGTTTATCAAAAACTCTCCCTCCTTAGTTTATGTACATATTAACAAAACAAGCAATAACATACATAGTCACCCATTGCTTAATGATGGAGATACCTTCAGAGAAATGCATCTTCAGGTGATTTTGTCATTGTTTCTAACATCACAGAGTGTACTTACACAAACCCAGAGGGTGGTATAGCCCACTACGCATGTGGATTATATGGTAGAGCCTATTGCTCCTAGACTACACACCTGTGCAGCCTGTTACTGTACTGAATTCTGTAGGCAATTGTAACAAGATAGTATTTGTGTATCTAAACATAGAAAATGTAATGCTTTGTGCTATGACTTTATGACTGCTACAAGATCACTAAGGGTTAGGAATTTTTCAGCTCCATTATAGTCCTGTGGGATCAGCATTGTATCAATGGTTTATTGTTGACCAGAACTACATTATGTGATGCATGAGACTATCTAGTTCTAAATAATAGTATAGCACATATGTACTACCTACAATTACTCATTACTCTTGTATAGTCAGCTTTTTTCTTTTTTTCTTTTTTTTTTGGTTAACCAAAATTTTATTCATGAGTTTTAATGTAATTAAGTTCTCTGAAACCTTGAATGTTTAGATAGATAGCCAATCCAAATTTATTTTCCTAAATATACAAATGTTGAAAACTTTTTTTGCATGAATTATCTAGAACATCTAACCTCATTTACCCATATCACAAATATGTACTTTATTTGGCACCATTTTACCCTATATAAAGAGGATATTATTTAAAGTGTGTTTTTAAATAGAAAACACTTGTGCCAAGTGTTGAGGAAAAAAACATGCAGAGTATTTGGGACGACTATGAGGAAAAAATAATTGTCAATGTGTTTCCAACAAAACTATTTCTAGAAAATAAAATCTAATCTAAAATATCAGCCCAGAATTATGCTATTCATTTATTTTCACATATAAAGAGAGGACCAAATACATGCTGCTATTATGTGAGTTAATGTGTGGGGTATGGGGTAGGGAAGAATGTGAAAGAATACAAATATGAGAAAATAATCATATTTGCCGTATTTTTAGATATATTTTAATTGCAAATATAAAACCCACCTTAGTCAACTCAAGTTTCCTGCAAAGAATTCACTGGCACATGTAACCTAACTTTGTTAAAGTCAGAATGCAGCTGGGCCACAAGATGACTGAATCAAAGGACTTGCTAGGATGCACTCCTTTCAGTTCTTACCCTTGGTTTTCTGTGTGCAACCTCTTTATCTAATTAATCTGGTTTTTCCCACTGGCTTAGAAACAAGAATACTAATGGTCTTATTAATATTGCTAATGTTCACTTCCAAAGAACTGAAATGCTCTTTGCCCGATGTTAAATTCTAAAAATTCCCAGGAAGTATTGTAATTGGTCCAAATTGAATACACTGTCCATCTTTGGACAAATAATAGTAGTCAGGGGCATTGGGCATCATAATGGGGACAACTTGGGTCAGGTATTGCATCCTAGGTCAATCACTGTAGCCATGGAAGCCTCTACCATATCCAAGAATGAAGGAGAAGTCTGAACAGAAAATCGGTAGGTGTCCACTACACTGTCCTTAGAAGTTAAAATAATTAGGTTGCCACATGACAGAACATGCTGTTAACTTTTAGATAGAACATCTTAATAGTTGTACAATAAGAAATATGATTAGTTTTCCAATATGAAATTAGTTTTCCAATATGAAATTTATTTTAAACGCAACTAAGTACGTAATATTTCCGGAATGGGAATAAAGTGAATTATGTCGAGGGTGTAGAGATGAACTGAAACTATGCCATTAGAGAGTCTTCTAAGTGCTGAATTGTTTGTATTCAATAAAATAATTGCCATTTTCTCAAGACACCTAATTTGACAGTTCACAAAGCCCCACAGCACCTACTGTTTATGATCCTAATTATAAGAGCACAACCCAATACCACCATGAACAAAAAGCACATCAGACTGTCTCAAAGAACAGACTAACAAAATGAAAGATTCTCACACAATAAATATGAAATGCTTATATATTAAGAAGACCAAAGTTGTGATATCTAAAATGGCACAATAATTTTTCCAGAATTATGTTCTAAAAAATAACACTTAAAAAGAAATGTAGCATTGCCTGCAGAGTTTGAAATTGCTGCCTCTGACAGAGTTACTTCCTGTTGATATCAATTTTCCTGAGGGGCGAGACATTTAACTAGCAATCCTTCTCCAACCGAGAAACATCAGTGTCTGTTTAGAACCAAGTCTTTGTTGATTTGGGGTCCAGGCCTTGTTCCGTAGTCCGGGGGCTGCATTCTATTAGCAGCAAATGGCCCAGTCACTGAATGAGCAAGCCTCCAACACTGTGCTCTTATTCCTCGGCTGATAATGTTTATATTACTTCCAACTGCTTCAATATTCCTCACATGAGCCACCTTGCTGAATACTTAAAGCAGGAGTTAGCAATCTCCACAGATCATAATTCATGATCATGGACTTCTGATACACCGGCTACTGGTTTTAGCCATACTCATAGACCCTCAAGAAAATCACAAACATTCTTGTCTTATGTTTTCTGGGTACTTGAATGATGTCATACTATCTACCAGAGAAAAATCCCCAGAGGATAGTACATGTGAATTAGTCACTTTTTTCATCTTGTAAGCTCAACACCTATGGGATAGTAAGCACCTGATAAAAATTTGTCGATTAAATGACTAAGTGAATAACACTTCCAACTAGGAAGAAATAATTCTATTAGAAATGCAGAGGATGGACTTCCACAATACAGTGCCAATTGTCTTCATGCTTAGGGTTCAATGTTTATTATATTAAAACATAATAATGGCCGGGCACGGTGGCTCATGCCTGTAATCCCAGCACTTTGGGAGACTGAGGTGGGCGGATCACCTAAGGTTGGGAGTTCAAGACCAGCCTGACCAGCATGGAGAAACCCTGTCTCTAATAAAAATACAAAATTAGCCAGGGTGGTGGCACCTGCCTGTAATCCCAGCTACTTGGAAGGCTGAAACAGGAGAATCGCTTGAACCTGGGAGGAGAGGTTGCGGTGAGCTGAGATCACACCATTGCACTCCAGCCTGGGCAATGAAAGTGAAACTTCATCTCAAAAAAAAAAAAAAAAAAAAAACAACATAAAAACGAAAAAAAACCCTATAATAATGATAGCACCTACCTATCATTTATTCTTTAATTACCTTGACCATTAATAGAAGAAACAAGCAAAGGACTATCTCAGGAGTGCTGTAAGAGATAACAATAGTTTTCATGTTAAGTGGTAGCCCTTGAAGTGAGAAGAGGGCAAATTCTGAATACATATTGTCTGTACAAATAACAAGATGTGTGATGAACTAGATATGTGGCATGAGAGAAAACAGAAAAGTATACATACAGACAGACACAGAGAGACAGAAACAGAGAGAGAGAGAGGGACATATAGAGACATACAGAGACATAGAGACTAACAGAGTTCGGGAGAGAACAGAGAGAGAGAGAAAGACAGAGATCAGGAAATGAAATAAGGAAGCAATTAACATGTGAACTCTACTGAAGTCATGAGCCCACAAGAGTAGATAGAGGAGAGAAACATCCATTGACAACGACTTAAAAGTTAGGACATACAAAGAGGTGACTGGAAAGGAGGTACCAGTAAGGCAAAAGGAAAACCAAGTAAAGAAAATGTTTTCGTCGGGAGAAAGTAATAATATTTGTTAAACATCACTTATACATCAAGTTAAATGAAGACTAAACGTTGTCATTATTCTGGTCAAGATCGAAGTCATTGGTGACCTTGTCAAGAGCGCTTCACAAGAGAAACAAGCAGGATTGTTTGATTACAGGTCTGTTACAGAGAATGGGATGAAAAAAGAGGAAACGGTGTTTTCAGCAATGCTTATAAAGAGCTTTATTCTAAGATGCAGAACAAGGGGTGAAAGGGTTGTAGATACTAACCGGAGCTTATTTTTAAGGGCAGGAAGTTTACAGAATGCTTGAGTAATACAAACAAGAGAAGTGGAGTAATGAAAGACGAAGACAGAGTAATTGCAGGAGTAAATTTTTACTGAATGCTCACAATATTTGAGATACAGCGTCAAGTGATTTACTTGTGTCTTATTTAATGATTAAAACAAACCCTGGGGTAAATAATGTTATTTTGTTTTACAGATGTGGAAATCACTTAGAGAAGTTTAGGCTGCTTGCCTAAAGTCACACAGCCGGTAAGAGACAGAGTCAAAAGTTAAACCCAAGACTGCTTCAAATCTCCATTGCTTCAAATCTCCATGAACTTGACCTAATCATTAGTTACAGGTAAATTTTGTCAGGCCACTAAAGGTCAGCCATTAATTTTTTTTTTTTTTTTTTTGTGAGACAGAGTCTCGCTCAGTCTCACAGGCTGGAGTGCTGTGGCACGATCTCGGCTCATTGCAAGCTCCGCCTCCCGGGTTCACGCCATTCTCCTGCCTCAGTCTCCTGAGTAGCTGGGACTACAGGCGCCCACCACCGCACCCGGCTAATTTTTTTGTATTTTTAGTAGAGACGGGGTTTCACAATGTTAGCCAGGATAGTCTCGATCTCCTGACCTCGTAAGCCGCCCGTCTCGGCCTCCCAAAGCGCTGGGATTACAGGCGTGAGCCACCATACCCGGCCCAGCCATTAATCTTATCTGAACCCAGGCCTGTAAAATTATTTGTGCAGCCTTCTAAGTACCCAAGAATTTTCTTCAGAACTAAGACAGCCTCAAATAATGGTTTCTACAAATCTCAGCTACATAATTTTCCATGGTTGAACAACATAAAATATATATACATACATATATTTCTATCAAGCTAAATATGTTGTTTACATGTAAATCTCATGTTTAGTTGTTCGGCAAAAAACAGTAAATTGCTCAGAAAAACATATACCATAGACCTAGAGAGAAATTTAGATGTTTGTTTCTCAGGTCCCATTTTATGATTGTGTACACCAAGGCAAGGAAAAGTTAAAGCACTTGCCATTGACAGAGATGGAATTAGAACCAGAGAAAAAAGGTGAAAACTCATGGAGAAATTAAAACAAATACATTCACTTTTCTGTTCTTTCTTAGTATGTTACATACCCTTACTTTGAGATGTATAGCTAAAGAGATTGAAATTATACCCTAAGTCAAATAAAGAGGTAAAAAATTGCAGAACTGAAACTTAGGGAACCTGTAAATTACAGAAGTTTGTTTTGACTGTTACAAATAAAAAAAGAAAATCTTAACCTACACTGAGATATATTTTTCATTTCTGTAGTAGAATGTGAGTGATTTTGTGTAATCCCTGGAGATGAGCAGGCCTAGTTCTAAATTTTCAGTGAGTGACTTTGGATATTTTGCCTCCCTAAGACTCAGCGTCTTCACTTGAGAAGCAAGGTTAATGACAGTGCCTACCTCAAAGAGTTGTGAGGATTATATGAGATAATTTTTTTGATGGCGCATACTGCCTAGCCCATGGGGTGTATACTACATCAGGTTCATTATTTTTATTTACTTTCCTATTTGGTATAAATATTTCTTTTTCTTGAAAATCACTGAAGTTTAAAATGGATTCTTATAACAATATTTTAAATCCATGTCCTTAGAAATAAAGACTCTTAGCAAACATGCTAGTCTTATCTTCATGAGATTTGCAGTTATTTTAAGAATTCTACAAGCAGTTAAAAAAAAAAAAAGCACATTAAAATAAAAGGTCCTACCTCAATGTCGTTCTCGAACCACCAAAGATGCTTTTTTATTGTCTTGTTTCAATATTATATATTATATATGTGTGTGTGCGCGTATTAAGTACCTTCTCTATTCTAAGCACTATGCTTAAAATAATTACTCCTAGTCCCATATTAAATTTTAAAACCTAAATCCCCAAAATCTTCATCTGAGAATTTTTTTCTTTCTTTCTTTTCTTTTCTGTTCTTTTTTTTTTTCTTTTTGAGACTGGCTCTTGCTATGTTGCTCCAGCTAGCAAAGAACTCCTGATCTCAAGCAATCCTCCCACCTCAGCTGCTCCAGGACTGGGACTACAAGTGCATGCCAACATGCCTGGTCTGAAGCACACGCTTAATACCACTTTCCCTGTATTTTTAGAGGAGAAAGAATACCTCCAACTGCCAGATATAAAAATATGAGTTTCAATTCCCTGAGAAGAAAGTATTCCACAACCACATTATTAGAAATCTAGCAAAGGTTGTTTAATTCTGTGTTTCATTTAATGAAAAAAATTTAAATTTTCTCTCTTGTATCTCCTTGAAATTCATGAGGATGTTGTAGCTCACAGTGCTATGTTACTAATTACTATCACACAGCCTAAATTGCTAGTATTTCACAAGTGTTGCGTATTATATGCTTGTACAGCTTACATCCAAATCACTACTAATATTTTAACATTGTCTAGTGACTGAAAAATAAAAACAAAGCTAAGTTGATGGGCTATAATTTTAAAAAACTATTAAAAAAACCGTAAGGAAATAAATTTTACCCAACTAGCTTCCCTTTTTTTTCCTTGACTTAGAAAGTTTTCTGCTTTTCTCCTAACCCCTAATTCGGTTGATCTAAATTGTTTTCTTCAAAATTATGCTTGACATTAATTTACTGTATCTGTTGAGAATTAATTTCTCACATCTTTCTAGGGTTTTGTGTTCCCAGTAGAGCTTATTTGTCATACAGTCTAAATTATCTCTAATCCAGCCAAAGGAACTCAATTTTCACACCACTTCTCATTCTAGTAATACAGCGTTTGGCTTGGAAGTGTCTCATAATTCTAATAGGTCTCTGGTTAGAATGTGGTCAACAATTGTGCTTGTTCATGTTTCTGGATTTGTATATGATACGTAAACTCAGGGGTCTACAGGAAAAAAGTAGTTTTCCACACTACAGTACTAATCCCAGCAGAGATTTTAAGAATTTATTTATGAAAAGTTTTCTCAGATAACCTCCTATTCTGCCATCTGGTTTACCGAAATCAAACCTCCTATTCTGCCATCTGGTTTACCATAATCAATCTGCTATCTGGCTTCATATAGTTATTTCATGACCTAAATATAAAGAAGAGAAAATTGTCTCTTTGTTATGTAAAATTCAGTCTAAGGAATTAAAATTAGCAATGTTACAGTTTTTAATGCTCTTCCTTTCAATAGTCCTTGGAGACTGAGAAAATAGATTTCTATATTCCAGATGATTTAGGGAGGTTTATTATTAATAAACATACTTTGTTAATATCATCCCTACCTTTTCTATGCCTTATTTTAAATCTGAAGCCCTAATCCAATAGATAGTGTGTTTAACCCTTGCCATGTGACTGAGCGTAGCAGTGTCATATTGGAATGCAAAGGGTTTCAGCACTCTTCTGCTTTAAGGCCAGCTCAATATCACACATGAAAAAACAAACAAGAAACTGTCTTCTCAGGACAGCGTTACACAGATGCACTGATAGCTATTCTGTAAGTTATTTGGTGCTGAATGTATGAACTGAGGAATACTGAGCTCCAAACATTGAATATCTTGATTTTTATTCACTAATTTCCATTCACTTCAGAAAGTGTTCACTGAAAAATCGATGAGGTCTAGCTGTCCTGAGACACTAAGAAGAATAAAAATGTGTGAAACATGATCAGAGTTTTTGAAAACTTGGCAAAAGAAGAACCATATTCCCAGTGAAGGAAATATTACCACAAAATGATGAATGTGAAAAGACCATGTGCAGTAGAAGGTAACAAGAGAAGATGGTAAATAAAGGTCCTGCTGGAGATTAGGGTGACATACACTGGATTAGGTAAAGTGGGCCAGACTATAAATAAAGGCCTTTTAAATAAGTGAGACAAGACAATTTGTTAAGATATAAAAGCATATGCTGTTTACACTATTGTGAGCAGGGTTTTTGATGTTGTTGTTGTTTTGTCAATGAATATCAATGAAAGAAAGCCACACTTTTGTGTAATAAAAATTAAGGCAACCACCATGGGGTAAGTCTCTACCACCTTAGCCCCTCACTCCAACTTCTGGCACCAAAAAAAAACTTGGATTGTTTATTAATCTGGTAGGTGAGGAAAGGAGGTCTTACTGATGAAGAATATTAAATATTTCACCAGCCACAAGTGTGAGCTCAGAGCAGAACACAGACTTACTGGAATGTAATAATTCTGTTGTTTGATTGCTATGAAGCAAATTTCATATCCACTAAACAAGATGGAAATTGTTTCTTGAGTAAACTTCACTCTCATTTTGGGAGTTATTCAAACAGTAATTCAGTTCAGTAATGTAATCAAATACAATATTTACACAAAAAACAATAATTTTCCAATCCCTAGCAATAATTAACTTTTAAATATAATAGAAAAAAAAATTCAGTCACAATTTCGACAGAACTATTAATAAAATCAATTCCAAAAAAAATCTACAAGAAGAAACTATATACTTTAAAATGCTGAAATACATAATAAACAGAATAGACACCACAAAAGTAAATTTAAATACACTTTTTACTCCAATTAGTTTACTTCTAAGCATCTATCATCCAAATAGATTGCAGCTATGTTCATAGCAAAAAAACTGGAAACATAAATGTGCATCACTGAGAAAGAAAATGGTGAATTGTATAGTAAATTCATACTAGAGAATGTAAGAAAGTATTTTTTAAATCTCCAAGATACATTATTGTATTAAAATAATTGTAGAATAATATGTGTAGTATATAATACTATTTGTGTTAAACATAATAAATCAGCATCATGCAAAAACTGTGTGTGTGAGTGTGTGTGTGTGTACTCTGGCAAGAAAAATTAAAGAAAACCAAAATAAATAGGTTTCTATGGATCCAAGTAAAACCAGAGCAGCCTACTTGGCCTTTAGGTGATCAGGAAACAAATTGCAGTTTTGTTTAAGTTAATGCTATGCAGAATTTCTGTCACTTTCAGACAAACTAAAATGACCCATAGAATGGGTTTATTGGAATGATCCCAGGAATATCATCAATATCAACTGAATATGTCTATTCATTATGAATATGAAAGCCTCAAGTTTCCATCCTTTCTCCTTATATATCAAGTAGTTTTACCAAAACCTTTCCAATATGCTTAGGTTAGAAAATTGCCTCAGCCCCAGTATCTGTGATTCATAATTTGCAAAGCCCTTCAAAGAGATAGACGGTCTCCTTCTGTTAATCTTCTAAGTACCAGAATGGATGCTAAAACTAGTTTCTTCGTTATAGCCTTTTATATTGTATCACAGCATGATTTCTGATGAGAGATTTTTGAATTCACATTCACTAATGTTATCAGTATGAAATTGAAGAGGATATTTTTGTCCTTATTTGTGTCAGATTCAATTCTTCCTAAACTAGTACACATAAGATGCACACTTTTTCCAGGATCACTTTTAGGTGTTATTTTTTGGAAAAATAGGTGTGTGGATTAAAAAAAAAATCCAGGTCACCTATCAATCTCCATGCTACACCAAAATCATTTTTTTCGTTATAGTTTTGGGGCTCATTCCAAGAAGAAGGGGCATGATTGGACCAATTTTCAGGGATATACAGTGCATTTTTTAATATGTATTATATATTTCTTCAAATAAAATAAGCATATGTTTTGATTAACCATAGTTTAGGACTAGTGATTGCTGGCACTACAGAAAAATCAGGAAATTATGTAAACGAGTTGGGAATTTCAATTGGTAGTTTAGTTCCGAGGCTGATTCTTTTGTTAAAAACACAAGAAACTTAATAGGAAAGTGTGTTTGTTCCAGTACCAACCACTGGGCAACAAAACTTAAGTACTAACCCTGATACTTTCAGTTGGGATTTCTTACAGATACTCTAGTAGGAGTTTCTGGATTATCATTTTAAAGTTCATGAATTTTTTTTGTATTGGAGGTGAAAGATTTCCTGGATGGTGATAGTTTGTCATGTCCAACCATTAAACATCAAGACATGCAAATAATAAATGAGCCAGATTAGTCTCAAGAATTTCTCTTCATGAAAAATAATTTAGTTAGTTAATAGACAAAGCTTTGGTGATCTCCAGATCATCTGGGACATAAGTTAGTCTTTTTCTTCTGTCATATGCTGATGACATTTCCCTCATAATCCCAGGCTGATCATACCAAAGGGTGAAAGTAGGCAGTTTACACTTACTTTGAGTACCCTGGAAAATGATCATATTTGGGTCTTTGAAAATCCCAATTTCCAAAACGTGGCTGCCCCTTGAGTTCTAACAAGGAATCGACCCCCTTGAAACTCCTTCACCATGAAAATTCCAATTTAAATATCACATTTTATATAACCCTAGCTAAAGTAATGGGTCAAATAATAAGGATCTGATCAACACTGGAAAATTCCAGAATCTTACCTTCCTGGTCACAATGACTGATATGGGGGTGTGCATGTGCAATATGCTTGGCCAGTCAGGAGTCCCTCACTGAAACCTTTAGAATACAAAATAAATAGAATAAAGAGAGGCAAAGTGATAATATGCAAACTTGAAGTTACCAATGCCATGTTGCCTGAAATGTAGAAACAGTCATTCAAACCTCTGGTTCCTAGAATTGTTTCTGTATGACCTCAGTGTTTTAGTTAGTGTGTAGGCTAAACTGCTATAACAAAGAGGAACAAAAACGCCATTGCTCAAAACAGATAGTAGTTTATTTCTTTTTAATGAAATAACCTAGCGGTAGGCAAACAATGGGGAGGGGAAAGAAGATTCTGCTCTTCTAAGTTATACATAAAACAGTATTTCCTCTAACATTTGCTCTGCATCCCCTGAAAAAATACCCTTGTATGAGGGGTAAAATCTGGTGCATAACATATTGTCTCCATAATAGAATTTAGCCAAATATCTGCAGCTAGGCAAGGAGGAAAGGTGAGGAGGAAAAGTGGGGTGATGGCTGAGAAATATAGTCTCCAACTGGACATGTCTATGTATACAGTTTAAAATGGGGTTGTTTTAAGAGAAGAAAAGGAGAATAAATATTTGCAACATTTGTCAGTTTCAACCTGACAGGACATATTTCTTCGATTCTTTCTTGAATTCTGCAAGCTACCCCAAATTTTGCCTAAGCTACTTTGAGTAGCTTTCTGCAATTTGGTAATCCAGAGAGGTAATGAGTAACTTGGATTTTTAGCAAAAAAAATTATATTTCCAGAATAAAACATATCCATGAAATTTTGAAACTTCAACTGCCCCAGGCCTTGGTGAAAATTAGGCATTTAGTTAAAGAATATTGAACAGTTCAAAATCCAGATTTGAAGGATTTAATGTCAAGTTCTAGAATGATTAACTTTTCCTGCTTTCCCTGCAAATTTCTTGATTTTATCACTAAAAGTCCTGTGTTTCAGGAAGTCCTCTCATTCCAGGAAAACTGGGATGGTTAGTAATCCTAAACTATAACCTTATATTCAGGCTCTTAGTTGCTGTTTTCATCCCAGTTCCATTGGCCAGCCTTCACCCCGATGACCTCATTACTTTCAGGTTCTCTAATCATCTTCAAATTAAGTAATCTCAAAATTTCTCTCCCACATTCTCATGAGTATGATGATGTTATAAAACCCCAGGGCCCTGGTTGTAACTGCATTCTGGTTCTTGTTGGTAAAAATTGAGTCATCCCATTTGAAATACACACTAGGAAAATATCTTCTGGACTTGATTTCCAAGAACTTACCACAATCACTGGCATATAAGTATGCCAAAAACAAAATAACAGTTTTATAAATAAATGAGTGAGTCTTTGCAGGTTTCCTCTTCTTATACTCCCAATCCCCTTGGTTTCTACCCCTACTCAGATTTCTTCCCTCCACCTTTGGGTGAGTGTCCTAATTGTTAGGGTCCTGCTAGTCTGTTGTTACTTGGTAATACAAAATGTCTCTTTGCTTAAGCTACCATTCATCGTATTTAGTAGGCTTAGTTCCCAGATATCTGTATCACCCTTGTGGGTGTGATTAATATGAAATCCCACTAAGTTATTCTCTGGACGATTTATCTATCGTTAAAATTGATTGCAAATTCTTTGGTACTTGTAGACTAAATAGCTTAATTCTTTCAAGGAGCTGGGCAATGGATATTTTCTAACATAAACAAGGTTTAATACTCTATTTCCTCACAATTCAGCCTTGTTTTTCCTCACAATTTGAGCATTGCTAATCCAGAAAGTTGATGGTACTGAGTCACTTGGATTTTGACCAAAATTCTATTTCCAGATTAAAAAAGAAAAGAAAACATTTTGAGAATAAAATAAAAAGATTTCAGCAAATTGTGAGAAAGGCTTTTCTCACAATTTGCCTAAATCTACTAGCTTACTCCAAAATTTCCTTGAAATCTTCAGTGAGCCAAGTACATAGGTTTCAAGTGAATCCTTTTAATTACTGCTGGGTTCACTAAAGAATATTCCCACCTTCACGAACAAGCCACTACCAGCATTTCCAATACTACCTGGTCCCATCAAACCTTCACCTCTGCATTTCAACTACACAGCTGTTTTCTGTCTCCCATATGGCTGACCATCCCCTAGCTCTAGGGCTTTCACATAGTCATGTGCCACATAAGGACATTTTGATCAACATAGAACTGCATATATGATGGCGGTCCCATAATTAAAAAATTTTTTATCAACTAGTGACATCATAGCCATAAAAAAGTCATAGTGCAGTGCATTACTCTTGTCTTTGTGGTGATGATGATGTAAACAAACCTACTGCACTACCAGCCCTATGAAAGTACATCACATAAAACTATATACAGTACATAATACTCAATAATGATAGCAAATGGCTATGTTACTGGTTTATGAGTTTACTCCACTATACTTTTTAATGTTAAAGTGTATTCCCTCTGCTTTAAAAATAAAAATGTGCATTGTAAAACAGTATGCCATGTTAAGCCAGCAGCAGCCTCATACATCGTGTGTTGACTGTGTCTCATTATTGCATCATGTTCCCTTGTGATTGATTTAATCTCAGGTTGTTTTGTCCATTGCCATACCTAAACGTACAAAATCCACTGCTAATGTGGCCAGTAAGAGGTCCCCTCCAGTGATTGACCTGGAAACTAAATTAGAAGTTATTACAGACTCCAAAGGTGGAAAATTGGTGGTTATTTCTTGCCCGACAGGCATATCCCGTTCCACCATTGCTATGATCAACGATAAGAACAAAATGACAGAAGATGTTAGAGAATACGCTTCTTAGAGACAGTAAGGCTAACAAAATTCAAGAATGGCTTATATCAGACAAGGAGAAACTTCTAGTCACCGGAAATTAGGATCAGACACACAAGTGTATCTCTCAGCACAATGATAATCACAGCCAAAGCAAAAGTTTGTTTGCAATGTTGAAAGAAAAAATTTATACCCAACTACATATTGAATTTATTGCTATTTCTGCGTAGTTTAACTAATAAAGAATGATTATTCATTACATAATGTGAAAGTCAGTAATGAGTCTGTGAGTGGTGATGTGAAGGCAACTGAAGAATTTTTGGAAACTTTTAATAAGATAGACTGGATATGAAGAAAAATTATTCACCAAAGGAAATCTTCAATATGAAAAAAAAAAAAACAACACCTTATTCTGGAAATGGAGGCCTGAAAAAAACTTTCAACCATAAGAAGGCCAGTTTAATGCCATGTTTTAAGGCTTTTAAGGAAAGGATAACAATCTTGCTTGGAGGCAGTATTGCAGGCTCCAAATTGAACCCCAGGGCCTTTAAGCATATTAATAAGCACACACTGCTTATTATAGCACTATAAGGCTATAAGTGCACTCTAGGGCTCACTAGAAGTCATGGATGACCCGGCTTTTCTTTGAAGATGCCCTCCAGAATTGCTATGCCAGTAAAAAGGAGAAGTGCTGTTGGAGAATAATAGATGGGTGCTGACGAGTTGATGGGTGCAGCACACCAACATGGCATAAGTATATATATGTAACAAACCTGCACGTTATGCACATGTACCCTAGAACTTAAAGTATTAAAAAAAAAAAAAAAAAAAAGATTTGCTTGTTGCTGATAATGCTCCTTCACATTCTTCTTTCATTAATAACTTTCATCCCAATATTAAAGTGGTGCTTCTCCCTCCAAATACCACCTCTTTGATCCAACAAATGGATCAAGGAGTTATAGCAGCTTTTAAAGCCTATTACCTAAGGAGGACCAATGCCTAGGCTATTTCTGCAACTGAGAAACACCCTGAGAAGACATGGATGCAATTCGGGAAAACAATTCCAACATCTGCAATTTTTGAAAAACCTTGCTTGGTATCGGGGTGATGTCACCATGGAATGTATGGATGGCATCTGGAAGACAACACTGAAGAATTTATCCATGACTCGAAAGGCTTTGCCAACAATGAGGAGGTTGAAAAATTCAAGGCTATAGTTGAGATATTAAACAACTTTAACCTAAATGTGGATGAGGATGACATTGAGGAACTTCTAGAGGTGATTCCTGAGGAATTGACTAATGAGAAGTTGTTGGAACTAGAACAGAAATGCATAGCTGAAGAAGAGGCAAGAGAAAAGGAAACCGCAGGAGAAGAAAAAGAAGATCCCTCAAGAATATGTACATTAAAAGTTCTAGCAGAAGCTTTCACAAATCTCAACAAGCTCCCCAAAAATTGAAAACATGGACCCCAACACTGAAAGGTTTTTATCAATAGAGAGGAATATTTGTGGTGCCTTATCTTCTTACAAGCAAATCCATGAAGAAACAAAAAAGAAACCAATAAAGCAAATCACCGTGGACATACTTCTGAAAAGAGTGGCACTTCCTCAAGAAAGCTTAAGCAGGTCTTTCAGGGGTTATTCCATTAGAAGGCATTGTTATCAGAAGAGATGTAAGCTCCACGCATGTTGTCTCTGTAGACTTGCCAGCCGGACAAGACATGGAGGTAGAAGACAGTGATATTGATGGTCCTGATCCATGTAGGGCTAGGCTAACACATGTGTTTGTGTCTCAGATTTTAATGAAAAAGTTTAGAATGTAAAAAAACAAAAAATATTTTTTTAAACGGGAAAAAGTTTACAGAATAAGAATATAAAGAAAGAAAAGATTTTGTACAGCTGCACAACATGTTTATGTTTTAAGCTAAGTGTTGTTACATGAGTCAAATAATTTAAAAAATTAAAAGTTTATAAGGTAAAAAAATTATAGTAAGCTAAAGTTAGTTTATTATTAATAAAAGAAAAATATCTATAAACATTTAGTGTAGCCTAAGTGTAGAGTGTTTATAAAATCTATAGGCCGGGCACAGTGGCTCACTCCTGTAATCCTAGCACTTTGGGAGGCCAAGGCGATTGGATCACTTGAGGTCGGGAATTTGAGACCAGCCTGACCAACATGGAGAAACCCTGTCTCTACTAAAAATACAAAATCAGCCGAATGTGGTGGTGCATGCCCATAATCCCAGCTACTCAGGAGGCTGAGGCAGGAGAATCACTTGAACCCAGGAAGTGGAGGTTGTGGTGAGCCAAGATCACGCCTTTGCACTCCAGCCTGGGCAACAAGAGGGAAATTCTGTCTCAATAAATATATAAATAAATAAAATAAAGTTTATAATAGTGTACAGTAAAGTCTTACACTTTTACATTTACTCACCACTCACTCACTGACTCACCTCGAGCAACTTCCAGTCTTGCAAACTCCATTCATGGGAAATGCTCAATAGAGGTGTACTATTTTTATCTTTTATACCATATTTTTCCTTTACTTTTTCTATACTTAGATATGTTTAGATACACTCATACTTACAACTGTGTTACAAATACCTACAGTATTCAGTATGGTAACATGCTATACAGGTTTGTAGCTCGGGAGCAATAGGCTAGAACATAGAGCCCAAGTGTATAGTAAGTCGTGCCACCTATATTTATGTAAGCATACTCTATGATGTTCACACAATGATGAAACTGACTAATGAAACATTTCAATTCCCAGTCATTAAGTGACACATGACAATCTGTTCATCTTCTTCTTTTTGCCTGTGATAACCTCTCCTTTCTTTTTTACCTGGCTAACTTTCACTCATTCTTTATGTTTCAAATTTAAACCCCCCTTCACTAGAGAATTTTCATGACACCTCCATCCCTTACCTGGTGTGTGTGTGTGTGTGTATATATATATATATATATTCCTCTTATGTACCCTCATATTACCTTGTATTTTACCTACTGTAGTGTCCATTATTTTTGCATGTTAAATTGTCTTTATTCTATGTTGGGCTATAAATGCTGTAATAGAAATCAGTATATCTATTTCGATCTAAATCAAATGCATAATGCAAATATAGTGCCTAGCATAACAGATTTGTATTGGGAGTAGGAAGAGAAAAAGGCATAGATGGAGGAAAGGGAGGATGGATGAGTGATCTGAATGTGCCTCTTCACACCATGGACTAAGCTGACTGTGCCAACAACACATGATTTGCTTTTGTTTCCTGACCTCTCAAATCTTTTTCTTCCATTGGCTGGTTGTACTTTTCCCCCTTTTAATCAGACCAGTGTATCTTTCACTTCAAGGCTTAGAGAAAATATATACTGCAGCAGAATATTGTTTATGCCCACCTATCTCAAGTGACTTCCCCTAGTTGTACTCTATGTCATCACACATTTTAATTCTGTTTATAGAATAATCACAATTAATAGCCATTTTCCTTGTGTATTATATGCTTATCATTTGTCAGTTCCCTTAGCACGTAAGCTGCATGAAGGCAAGGACTTTGTATATTCAGCACGGAATCTGCTGATCCTAAATGAGTACCTGGCACATAATATTCTCCCTTTCTCTCTTTCTCTCTTTCACTTAAGTAAATAAATATATTTATTAAATAAAATGTATCATTTTACCCTGTAAAATTTTTTCTTTATGTTTATACAGAATTGTACTTCTTATAAGCCCAATATTTAATTACATTAAGTTACATTTCCTATCAACATAAAAGAAATTGACGTATTTCCCTGAATATATGTATAATAAATTTTAAAATATATCAATTAAAAATGTATTAATATTGTTAATGTGTTGTGAATAATGCTCCTATTAGAATTCCAACTCATATCTAGAGCTTTGAAATCCTATGATAGGTATAGTAGGATTTTAAAGAGAAAATAATAACAGAATTAAATGCAATAACAACACAAAGAACATTAAAGGTCTTGATTGAAATGGAAATAGATAGAAAACCTAAAAAATAGTAAAGAAAATGTTCGCTCACAATACTGAAAGGAATTATTTTTGTAAGCTTTAGTTTATCATGAATAAACATAACTGGATAACTGGATATTTTCCATAGTATTATAGAAAAAGGACTAAATTCCCTTTCATGACTTTGAGGCACTAGGGGATAAAAAAATTCTATTCAGTATTCTTTAAGTAGTCTAATTTTTTGAAACATTGTAAACCATTTGTGACTTGTCTCGCTTTCTATGCTTTACGCTGTAAGTTGTATAATACATCCCCCAAGCTTTTATAAATAAGAAAATGTATTTTTTCATAACAAGAATAACAAAGCAAAAGAATTCCAGAGTGCTTAATTTAGGAGTTTAGAATCTTCTCGTCTATTTTGCCACCTTCTTTGCATTGGCTTATTCTTTGGGATTGGCTCTTTGCATACTCTAAAGATGGTTGCCAGGTTTAGGGATCACATGCAGATAACATTCTTCAGGGCAAAAAGGATCGTATTCCCTCTCATGCATAACTATGTAGCATCACGAACAGCCTTTGGTAGAAACCTTCAAACATATTTCCTGACTTATCTAGTTGGTCAGAACAATGTCACATGGAATTACTATGGTTGCCTTTACCAATCAGGGTTTATACACCTCAGCAAAATTAAGCTTGCTCCATTGCTTTATGCATCAAGCCAGTCTGTCTTCCTGACTTTTAGTTTTTACTTCTCTTGGCATCTTAATTACAATACCTCAAGTCTGAAACGTACATAGCCATAATTTCATTTTCCTCAGAATACATTCTTTTGTGAAGCTCTCTTTCTCACAGATATCCTTTTAAGGGCATGGCCCTTGATGGCCTTATGAGGACCACATGATTCTACCCTATCAGGCACAGATGATTAGATCAAGAGTGGACTCATAAAACAATAGGAATCTATTCATATTATTTGTTTAGCCATTCAGATTTTTCCATAATTTTCCACAAAAATGTGAACTACATGTCCCAAAGCTTGAATGAGTCTGGTGATTTCAGATACTGAAGTCATAAATTTATGTGGATCTGGGGCCAAAATTGGTATTGAGTCAAACCAGAGTCATGGAAGTCAGATTTACAGAAAATCAAAAGAGTAATCATGGAAAAACAAATCCTAGCCTACAAATATAAAATCAAACAGATGGAATTAGAAAGTATGTTATGGCCAAGAGAAAAATAGACAGTGACAGAGACAGAGAGAGAGAGACAAAGAAACAAAGAAATTTGCACATTGACTTTTTGCAGTTGCAGTAACACATAGCTGCATTTCCAATGGTAGGCTAGGTGAGACGCCCCTGTATCCTGATTATTCTTCTTTCTGGAAACCTGTTGAATGTCCTGTTTATTAAAACTAAATGATCTATGTCCTATAAATTGGTCTTTCTGTTTTTGCCCTTTAATAACCCAACCACAAGTATTAAGCTGAGGTTCTGAGCACCTAAATTTAGTGTTTCCTATAAACATCATACTGTTGTCCTTTATCTTTAGAGATCAGCACAAGAGAATGCTAGCACTGTACAGCAGCTTTCTTTTCGTTACTTCACTCTTTTTATTTTATTGCATTTCATTTATTTTACTTTTTTTGAAACAGAGTTTTGCTCTTGTTGCCCAGGCTGGAGTGCAATGGAGCAATCTCAGCTCACTGCAACCTCTACCTCCTGGGTTCAAGCAATTCTCCTGCCTCAGCCTCCTCAGTAGCTGGGACTACAGGCATGTGCCACTATACTCAGCTAATTTTTGGTATTTTTAGTAGAGACAGGTTTCGCCATGTTAGCCAGGCTGGTCTCAAACTCCTGACCTCAGGTGATCCACCCGCCTTGGCCTCCCAAAGTACTGAGATTACAGGCATGAGTCACTGCACTTGGCCCACTCCTTGCATTTTATAAATGAGTGAACTGAGACCCATATAGCTGAAGTGACGCAATGTCAGTGAGAGATGATAGTGTCACAGATAAACATTTTGATCCTTTAGATTTCTAGCCCAGAATTGTCTTACTCTATCAACCCTGTGATTATGTAGATTTGAATTTTTCTGTAAAGCTAGAGTACACAGGACAATCCCCTCTTTATAATTCTTTTGCCATTAGCAGGAGCATGGAGCATGTGGTCACACACCTGCTGTTTGTGATGCTACACCTGTGTCTGAGTCAGCTCAGTGAGTCGGAATCTCCCAGAGAGTTGTCATCCTATTTGTGATGCTTATGGCTATCACTTACAAGCCCACTCTGCTTTACGTTGTGCTGTTTTTGAAGTATTATTTCTGTTTGTTCTATTCTGCTTTGTTTTCTGTGTAGTTGATGGCTCTATCCCAGCTCACAGCTTCTGCTTTGGTATGCACGATTGTCCTCCCTGTGACCAGCCTGGGGAAGATGAAACATGTCACTTCGTCTGATCTTATTTTTAATGCTCCTACACGATCAGTTAGCAGTACTGGACTTTGTTATTTAAGATCATTTGTTGAGATTTGTGTTTTGTAAATAGTGACTGCAGTGTCTACGTATCTTTAGGTAATACCAACGGTACCATAATGCAAAACGAATGCCTGTTAAATTGTCTTGTTTTTCCTTCTATTCATCTTTTCCCACCAAATACATACATACCTGTGCATGAACATAAGCGCATACCTGCACAAATGTGAATATACACACACACTCTTCCTCATGCAAAATCTGTACTGAATGTATTTTGAATCAGCAGACACCTAAGTTATCTATTCCCACTTTCAAGTTTGAGGGAGAAAATGATTCCATGGTGAAAAAATGAAAGGGCACAAATTTAATAGCTTAGGATAAATCGTTTGTGAGTTATAGATACACATCACACTACACCACACACACACAGCCATTATACATTATGTCAAAGGAGAAAATATGTTATGCCCTTGATTTTATATTACAGAATAAAACCCAATAAAATTTTAAGTAATGCAGTAATGTTATGTGAACCTCAAAATTCTGAGACAAGTCTCAGTTAATTTAAAAAGTTTATTTTGCCAAGGTTGAGAACACGCAGTCACGACACAGCCTCAGAAAGTCCTGATGACGTGTGCCCAAGGTGGTCGGGGCACAAGTTGGTTTTATACATTTTAGGGAGACATGAGACATCAATCAATACATATTAAGAAGCACATTGATTCCACCCAGAAAGACAGAGACAACTCGAAACAGGGAAGGAGCTTCCAGGTCACAGGTAGGTGAAAGACAAATGGTTTCATTATGTTCCATTTCTGATAAGCTTTTTCACAGGAGGCAATCAGATGTGTATCTATCTCACTGAGCAGAGAGATGACTGTGAATAGATTGGGTGGCAGGTTTGCCCTGAGCAGTTCCCAACTTGACCTTTTCCTTCAGCTGAGTAATGTTAGGGCCCCAAGATTTTCCTTTCACAGTTAATACACTTACCTTGACTGTGTGTTTCAGGATATCCAAATAGTGCAACTCCTAAGATGTCACTCACAAATTACATCATCAATGTAGTTACAAAAAAATCATATTGTAATGGTGAGGTTGAGTTTTGCATGCTTCTGCTTAACAAAAAAGCATAGATAATATTGCTTAAACCACAACATATCCATATTTTAAAATCTAGATATAGAAAATTTTCAGACCAAAATCCATTGTAGGATCAACCCGACTAACCATGACAAAATAATTGGCAATGATTAACGTAATTTGTATTTCACAAGAAATACAGCACCAATTGGAAATAGGTTCTAAGTGATAATTAATACCCAGAGACCAGAGCATCCCATTCCCCATGCCCCACCCCCATCATTATCCAATGGATTGAGACATAGGGCCGGATAGATGGATTCTGAGCCAAGGTTTTGATAGGACGCCAGTGACTGGAGGAACACCAGGGTCCTTGGTCTTGCGCAGGTCTAGTTAAAATGACACGGACACACATGGAGTTGTTTTAAGGAGCAAAATTTTAATAGCCAAGAAGGAAGGAAGGAAGGAAAGAGAAAGGAGCTCCCTCCAACAGAGACAGAGGCAGGGGGGATTCAAACAAAGAGAAAACCCTGTGTGTGTCGGAAAAGTGGCTGCTTATATTGGGATGCCAGAGGAGGTGGTGTCTGGTTTGCATAGGGCCCAGGGGATTGGTTTGACCAGGTGTGTCATTTACGTAGCCTGTGGAAAACCTGCCCTTCCCAAGACCTTAGCTCTTTAATATGCAAATACAGGTCGCCATAATGTTCTGAACACATGGCGTTATCTGGTGGTGGCCATTGACACTAGGTATACCTGATGACAAGGAAAAGATGGCCAAAATCCCTATATTGAGTGAACCTAGTTTCTAATAGTGCCAGTTTAGAACCTAGTTTCTAATAAATGCCAGGTGCTGGCATTTGCATATCAAAGCTTGCCGACCTGGCCCTTCAAGCTGTGTTTTCTGTTAGAAAAGAGTCATTTGGTGTTGTTTCTTATTAAAGGAAGATTTCCACCAAGAACCTTTACCCTTACTATCTGCCTAAAATAATTTCTTAATAACTCCTGTATCAGTTTGGCTTACAGTGATGGTCACTGCCCAGGTCCCTGAACATATTACTGTGCCACTCCCACATAGGGCATTTGACTTGTAAGGTAAAGGTATATTTTAGGGAGGAAGACTGAGTGCAAGCCACAGAAATAATCCCTCACCCTGCCTTCTTGGAAAATGCATACCTACTTCCAGTTATTACCAACCTTAAGGACTTTAATAGCTAAAGGATGAGAGATTGGTGGTCCCCATCATGTCTTAAATTAAGTCAGCAGTCTGTCCCCTAAAATAAAAAATAAAAAATAAATGAATCTTGAAAAATGACTGCAGAGTATGACAGATTCAACTGAATAGCAGCTTAATTGCAGCTGTTTTCCCAGATGTGGCATTGTTCTAGAGTAGATTCATCTGTCTTCAGGTGCTGGCACATTGATTTGACAAATATGTTATTTTCTAGTCAGATCAAACAGATGAGAAATGGCTTGTATTCACATGGAATGGGAAAAATTAGATATGTCTACTTTTCCCTCAGGGTTTTGCTAACTTACACTTCCTCTATCAGAATATAGTTTTAAGAGATCTGAACTGCCTTGACATCCTACAGAATATCACATTGATTCACCACATTTATAACATTATGTGAATTATGGAAATTAAGTTGCTGAGCAAGAATTGACTCACAAACCAGTAGCTTGATAAGACATATATCCCAGAGAGAGATAAATCCCCCTACAAAGAGTAGGGGTCAATTCAACACAGCAGTATAATTACTAGCAGTCTAATATTCAGGCACTGCAAGTGTATTGCCTCTAAGTTAAAGGATAAATTATCACACTTTGCATCTCCTACTACAAGGAAGGAAGCAGAGTGGCTGGTAGACTTCTTTGTGTTTTTGAAAGAGCAGAGCCCATACCTGGGTGACAATGAAACTCGGCAGCTTTGAGTGGGTCCCCATTCAAAGAAAGAAAGGCTTCTGCAGAGAAAGAAAGATTTCTGTAGCAGATGCTTGTTTCAGTTAAAGCAATTCTGCTGCTTAAGCCATAGAACCAAGAAGCCTTCTGGTATTGGAACTACCAGTAGTGACCAACTCTGCCATATGGCACTCTACAAAAGAGAATCACAACACAAGCATATGGGGTTCTGGAGTAAGACTCTGGTATCTACAGTGAAGAATCATATATCCTGGGAAAACAAACGCTGGCATGATACTGGCTGTTGGTAGAGGCAGAGTGTCTGACAATGGATGTCATGCATCTGACACCTTTTATCTGATTTTGCCACACCCACCAAGTCATAAAATCAGGTAAGTCCAGGAATAACCTATTATTAAGATGAAGTGGTATATCCAAAATCAAGCAGGACCCAGATAAGAATGCACAAGCAGGCCACATGAGCAGGTAAACCAGACCCACATCTCCCAATGTTGTGTCAGTTCCCTTTGTCTCATATCTATTGCTACATGAGAGATCTAGTATGACCAGCTGGCAGAAGATAAAAAATCTTGCCCTTGGTTTACAAAAGGGTCTACCTGATATGTGGGTATAAATTGAAAACGGCAGCAACCACACAGCAGCCTCACTCAGGATAGTCCTCAAAAGATAGTAGGGACTGAGAAAAATATCCACAGACTAGGCAGAGCTTCAGATGGTAAACCTGGCCATGCACTCTGTGTACCCAGAGGTTGGGATGTGTGATGGTTAACACTGAGTGTCAACTTGATTGGATTGAAGGATACGAAGTATTCTTCCTGGGTGTGTCTGTGAGGGTGTTCCCAAAAGAGATTAACATTTGAGTCAGTGGGCAGGGGAAGGCAGATCCACCCTTAATCTGGTGGGCAAAATCTAATCAGCTGCCAGCGAATATAAGGCAGGCAGGAAAACGTGAAAAGGAAAGAGACTGGCCTAGCTTCACAGCCTACATCTTTCTCTGGATGCTTCCCGCCCTCAAACATCAGACTCCAGGTTCTTCAGTTTTGGGACTCAGACTGGCTCTCCTTATGCCTCAGCTTGCAGACAGCCTATTGTGGGGCCTTGTGATCATGTAAATTAATACTTAATAAACTATATATAGTTTATGTATTAGTTCTGTCCCTCTAGAAAACCCTGACTAATACAGGATGCATACAGAGCTCTAGGAAGTGCTGAATGAAAGGTTGGAAAACTTCAGATTAGACACCCACAATATGTATCTTCTCCTGTTACAGCAAGTTTTCATACTTTCCAGGTTAAAAGGAGCCCAAAGTAGTCAACTCAATATCAAATAGCTGGTTGATCTCCTTGATTAAAAATTCAGTTTAAGATCCCAGAATTGATCTCTGGGTGTACAGACACAGGAACACATGGAGATAAGCGCAAAGTGTGGATATCTTTGTATTATATATTATCATTCACAAGTGAGTACCCACCAAGGAGCAAGTATATTTTGAGAACTTGACTTCAGCCGATTTATGTCATTGGCCCTGCCAGCATGGGCTTAATGAGCACATAAATCTAATTAATGCAGTGGCCACAGTGAAAACAATGAAAGTTAAGCATGGGCCCAACAACATGGGCTTCCACTTACCGAAGCTACTGCTACAACTGAATGTTCAACCTCCCAGCAAGAGAGATCGATTCTGGGATCTTAAATGGAATTTTTCATCAAGGAGACCAACCAGATATTTGATGACTACACTGGGCCCCTTTCAAACTGGAAAGCATGATGAAAACTTGCTTTAACAGGAATAGATACATATGTGGGAGAGATTTTACTCTTTCTGCCAACAAGACATTACTAGAACAACTATCTAAGGATAAATGAAGTGCTTAATTCTACAGGAGAGGATCCCACATAACACTGGTCAGATGAGAGGTCCTTCTTTATAGCAAAAAAAAAAGGTGCGGAAGTGGGTAAGTGGTAATGATAATGTGACACACTGGTTGTGTCACCTATGCACCAATAGAAGCTGTTGATCTGAAAGAGCACTGGAAAGTACAGTTAAGAATTAGCTCAAGAGATAGAGTGTTGTGAACACGGAGATATACCACTGCCCAGATTTTACTTCAAGAAAATAATTGAAGTTGTCTCAGCATCTGGGAATGTCAGTCTTTTCAGAATTTTCTTTGGCTGCAGACAGCTGTACAGCCCGAGGGCATGATCTTCTTGGCTGGCTCACATCCAGTGACTGATAATGACAGTGTCTTACAGGCCTGGCCATTTCCCGTTACTGTGAGATACCAACTTGCCACACACAATGCACAGTTCACAACCTCCCCACCATGGGAGTAACTGAGGTTTTGTTGTACCCGCACCTGTTTGGCTTCTATCTCTGCCCAATTGTGTTTCCTCCATGTCTACCATAACTATGGAGGCCCTTATGTAGTGTTTCCATTTCCAATGTCTATTTTCCACATTTCTAATTATACTCTTTAGCACTTCCTCTTTTTATCATCATTTTATATGCAAAAGCCTGAAATTGTCATTGAGCAAAATCTGAGTATCAAAATTTGAGTCTCTCTTTCTTAGCCCAAGGTTGATGATATGATATGATCTGTGACTTATTTAAAAAACAAAAGGTAAAATAAATTGAGCACCCTCTACTGAAAAAAAAAAAAAAAAGTGATCAAGCCAATTGATGGAAAATCTAATTATTTTCTTCTTGAAATCAGTTTCTTATTTTTAAAATCAAGAAAAAAATACAGTATGTTTCTGGTAGAGATTTTAATTTTCCAGATAAATATATTTCACTTCTAGTAAATTCAAGACATTATTCAAAGGTAGCTAGAGTGTGATTACCCTCCTGAGAAATCACAAGTCTAACAACAATAGTATTTCTCAAATGGCTGCACTTAATTCTTCACATATATTTGTTGTTTTCCTCTTTCTACAAGCATGATAACGCACATGTATATTTTGTTTCACGATTAATTTTAGTTTCCAGGAGAATTGATTGATGTATTTACTCTGTTTTAACAGAACATACTGAATGTTTACTTAGGTATCAGACCCTTGACTAATTGTTAAGAGTGTAAACTTAAATAAAATATGGTAATTTCCTTTTTAAAATTATTTCCCAACAAATGAAGTGCAAATTGTTTTTTAAGTGGGCTTTATTTCTCTGCCATCTTAATCTGTAAATTCAGTTTGTCAGAGATCCCTTCTTTGCTAATTGACCGATAATTTACTCTGGTAAATCACAATTATTTGGGGTCATTTTACTTCTAAGAATATTCTCTTTTTAAAGACAACTTCTAGCCCCAATAGTATTTTTGATGTGTAGTCCTCTTTATCACTTCTCTCCACCGCAAGGTGCAGAGCAGCAGTAGGGAGACAAGCCGACACGTTCCTTCATTTATTCTTCTTCCACCTTCCTCCTCTACTTGCTCTGATTCTTCCTGCTTATTGTGGACTGGGAGCAGAAGAAAGTGGAATGAAACAAGGACAAAATGTCACATTCTCTTCCTATGTCATCCCTGTGGTTGGAGCGCTTTCTCCTGGTCCTGTGATGGGTAGCATTGCTGGGTTCTTCAGAGGAATCTGAGAGACACCCTTCCCCCGAGAACCTCCCACTTCCCTGTCACTGACACTGACAGCACACTTTCTGCCTGACCCCTTTTCCCGCAACTTTTCCTCCCCAGTCAGGTATTCCTCTTGGATGGAGGTGTTTCAAGAGGATCTGGTTTCAACCATATTCTATAGGGTCACTCCTCTCAAGCCAACACATACATCCTGAATCCACTAATGTGTGTAAGCACATGGGACCCTCAGCTCCCTCTGCTGTCCATCTGTCTCTCCTCCCTCTGTTGTCCATCCGTCTCTCATGGGCAACTCCGGGCAACACCTGCCTTCTTCAGAACTCACCAGGAGAGAAGCAGGCATGAGGCTCTCTGCTCACGTGTGCCTCCAACCTCTGGGAAAACATGTTAGGATCTTTCAACCAAGAACCCCTTTTAATGCCAGCTGCAGCCCTAGGCAGGGCTCCCTGGCTCTGCTACCCACCAAGCCTCACCCAATGAGTGAGATGCAAGCCAGCCTTTCATTACCCAGAACACCAGTCTTAAGTGTCCCCACCCCTTCCTTGCATGACTTCAAGTGGGTAAGGTAAAGTCATTCCCTCTTTCTCTCCATAGAAAAGAGAAAATCACCACCATAGCGTTTCTACTCAAATGAATTTTCTTCTTCTTCCTTCTTTTTCTTCTTCTTCTTTTTTTTTTTTTTTTTTTTTTTTTTAAAGGGATGGAGTCTTGCTCTGTTGTTCAGGCTGGAGTTCAGTGGTATGATCATAGCTCACTATAGCCTCCAACTCTTGGACCCAAGTGATCCTCCTGCCTCAGCCTGCCCAGTAGCCATTAGTACAGGTGCTATTTTGGCTGCTTTTTGGCAAGATCTGCATAGATACATCCAGCATTTCCCTTCAGACTGTGGATATATCATTAGCCCTTCTCACCCAACATCGTTTTCAACCTGTAGGTTTTAGCCAAAATTCTAAAACAGAATGAAAAGTCCCATTTCATATCCTGCTATAAAACAATCTAAGATTCCATTATATATTATTCTAATATAAAACTTAGTTCTACTTATAAGTATAATAATTTACAAGGGAAAATTGAACTTTGTCGACAACTTGGAAGGAGTGAATGATGAAGAAAAATGAACATATTGAGTTTACAATAATTTCTATGTACCGAAACCTTTCTTTAAAAAAATCAGCAGCTAACATATCAAAGCCATTCTATATAGAACTGTAAATCCTTGTCAAGTAGGCATCTCATAAACTTTTGTTATTATTTCCTTTACGTCACACCTCAAGAGCTCTCCCACTCTTCTTCAAAACTTAAAGCAATTGCTGTTCTACCTTCCCCCAATGCTCAGCTTTATCAGGAACTTGGTCTCCCCAAAGCCTTCCATTCTTGTTCCTGCTGAAGGCAAGCGCACTGTTCAGTTGTGTCTTAAGAGAACTTTGCTAATCACTATGGGGAATAAGAAAATGGTTCAATTACAATGGTTACAGATAGAATCCTAAGCTCTTCTGACAGCACAAGTCTTAATGTAATAACGTATTTGAACCAGTTCTTAGAACTCTAGCCTGTCTTTATCCTGAAAATGGACCTCATGCAAAATAGCAATGACAAAACAAACAAGAAAAGCAAAGCAAACAATAGGAAGACTTCCTTTTTATCCTAAATTATAGCATAGTCCATGTGCAGCCTTCAATGAACTTGGCAGAGTGCAGAGGAATAGCTCAAACTTCAGAGTGGGACAGCTCTGTTAATTCCTGATTAGGTAAACTTGGGCAAATTGTCTAACCATCTGAGTCCCTGGCTTCCTTGATCATGAAAATGAGAAGGATATTTATCTCTCAGGTTGTTGTGAGAATTAAATCAGATAACAAGAAGAGGTCCTCGATCATAGCATGTTTTGGTTACTGACAAAACTTCCAATAAAAAATAGACTGTTCTTCACTTTAAAAGAAATGCAATTAAGGTATGACAAAGGTGCCTACTCACAATGTCCATTTCTGAGCACCTCAAGACTAATTGTCTCCTAGTTTCCTATCAGGAAGAACCCTCTTCACATTCCAACCACCAAGGAGAGAATCTCGGGTCTGTTTCTGAGGCAGTGGGGGTGGATTTGTAAAGGTGAACCAGAGATATTGAAGCAGAGATCTGATTTCGAGCCCTGTCTCTGCTGCTTCCCAACATTATGTGGGAAAATAAGTTGATTCAGCGATTCCCGGTACACAAGAGTGCTCATAGCAATGCTGATCATTGAAACAAAAAATGGAAAAAGCCTACAGTCTATCAACACTGAAATAAACAAATTTTGTTATATTCATATCATGGAGTATGTGACAACAGGGAAATGAAAGAACTAGATCTCTATTATTTAATTTTGTAAATAAACTATTGAATGAAAGAGGCAAGAAAAAAACTATCCAATTGATTCCCTTTAGTAGGTGATATCAAACAGTTTTCATAAAGGGACTGCACAAATTGAAACTCCCTTGAGCAGTGGATAAGGAATATCATTGCTTCACAGCCTCTAAAGCTACTTTGTAATATTTGGGACACCAATCATTGTCAGTTGTATATAAAGCAAATATCTTCTACTTTGAAGTTTGTCATTTCACTCCCTTTGTGGTGTCTTTCTGATGTACAAAAATTATTGGGTTTAATGAGCTCATTTATTAATCCTAGCCTTTATGGTTTGTACTTTTGCTCACAAAGAATAGTGGATTTTTCTTTGTTATTTAACCAAAATAATTACTGTCATTATTCTTTTTTGGCACTCAAATTATCAACTTTGTCAAGTGGGAGCTCTGCCCAGCAAGGTCTTGTGTTTTTTTCTTGTGTGTTTGTCAATCTTATAGTGAAAAATAATATCTGTGTAGTTTTAATTTGTGTACTTTTTTTATTCAGAGTGAAGCTGAAATTTTTTCATGTTTAAGGGCCATTTGTATATTTTTTAATCATCTGTCTGGTTATGTTTTCTTCCCATTTGTTACTTGGTTTAGACTTTTCATTCTTGATTTTTAAAAATAGTACATTACAGAGATTAACCCTCTGTAATATAAGTTTTAAATTGCAACAACAACAAAAATTCCCATTTTGTCATTTGCTTTTATTTTGCCTATGGTTTTGTTTTACTTTGGTTAGTTGTTGTTTTTTACAGTTGCATTTAGCAACCTTTTACATATTGCCTCTAGCTTTTGAGTTGTTGTTTGAAAGATACTCCATATCTAGGTTATTACAAAGTTTATTCTGTATGTGGTATGAGTTATGGGTCCAGTTTTCACCTCTTCTCCAAATGGCTACCAATTATATTAACACAATTTATTTAAAAGTCTATTTCCTGAGGGATTCGATGTACTTCCTTTATCATGAACTTAGTATGCATGAGTACCTATATTGACTTCTGCTTTCCTATTGATTGCTCTATCCATTTATTTTCATTACACAGTGTTTTATTTGTAAAAGCTTTCAGTGTATTTTCATAACTGGTCTTAGGTATTCTTCCATGTTTGATTTTCCACATGAAATTTAGAATAAAGTTTACTAACTTTAGAGATAAAAGTAACTTTTCGGTTATATATATACACACACCCATATACATATATATATATATATACACACACACACATACATATATACATACATTTGTCTGTATTATACAGATACCTGTCTATATGCATGCACATGCATATGTACTTTTATGTGGATATCTTTACATCTTTCAAACCTACTTTTGTGTCTTTCATGTCTGTTTTAAAGTACTCCTTCAACAGGATTTGTCACTGTTGAGTTTATTTCTAAGTATTTTGTCCTGTTTTTATTGTAAATACAACATACTATTCCACTGTATATTTTAACTGGTTATTATTATAAATATGAAAGCTATTATAAATGTTGGATGTTAATTTCATATCTTGCTCCTTTATTATATTCTTTTATTGTTTACATAAGCTTTAACATTGATCCTGTTTAGTTTTTCAGATTTTCTTGATGGGGTTAACTTGTGGTTTGTCCACCTTGTTAAATTTTTTTCAAAGAGCCAATCAGGGTTTTACTCTTTTGTTTTACTATTTTGTGTTTCCTTTTTGGTAATTTTCACATTAATCTCTGATAGTTCCTTTGTTCTGTTCCATTTTAATTTACTGTTTTTTTTTCTAAATTTTTGTTTGGTATTTTGTTCACTTTTTCACCTTAACCACATTGATATAAATATTTAAGACTATAACATTTTCCCAGATTACTGCATTAGTTATATCCACTGACATGTTTAATATATAAATTCTGCAATTTCAGTTGGCATCTACTCCTTCTTTTCAAAAGCTGTTAAGTAATTGGTTTGTTTTGTTTTCGATTCCCAAATGTTATGTGAAATAACATTTTGGGAATTATTTCTTATTTTGTAGTAAATTTACAATTTTATTGAATTTTAATTATTGAGTGTTATTGTATGCTACCTCTATGTGGAATTTAACAATTTAGTTTTATTTGTAAACGAATGTTGAATTAAGTTTCACAAATGTCCTATGGGTATTCGAATGGAAGGTGTATTATATAAGTTAATATAAAAATTAACTTATAGGATTTATCTTAGTGTTTATTTGCCTTACTCTTAAATAATATAGTTATAACCAATTATAACTTTACCTACTTCTTACCTGCTTGACCTGACTTGGATTAAGAATGTATTGTTGAAATCTAATATGAATGTGTTTCTGTTTATTTCTCTTGTGTTTCTAGTATTTCTGTATTAAGAAGGCAATCTTCAGTGTTGTTCAGTGTATAGATATTCCTTTTATCTATTCATTATTAATTATGGCCTTTAACATGATGAGTGCCCTTCTTGATCTCATTTTGGTTTAGGCCTAAATTCAACTAAGTCCATATTAACATTGCAACAGCTGGTTTCTTATTGTTTGCCTTTGCCTGACACATTTTTGTCTTTCCCTTTGTATTTAGTTCTTCTGATTCACTTTGTCTAAGAACATCTTTTATATACCGCAACAGTAGGATTTGCAATGTGAGCCAACGTAAAAATAATTTCATTTAACATGTGAGATAAGCATGTATGTAAAACAGTTGATATAAATGATGTTTTATTCTCAATTGTTTCATTTATATTATAATGTGTCTTATTCCCACTATAAAATATGTTTCCGCAGGTCTTTCTTTTTTTTTTTTTTTTTTTTTTTGAGACGGAGTCTCACTCTGTCGCCCACGCTGGAGTGCAGAGGCATGATGTTGGCTCACTGCAACTTCTGCCACCGGGATTCAAGTGATTCTCCTGCCTCAGCCTCCTGAATAGCTGGGATTGCAGGCACCTACCACCGTGCCCGCCTAAATTTTGTACCTTTTTTTGTTTTGTTTTTTAAGTAGAGATGGGGTTTCACCATGTTCATCAGGCTGGTCTCTAAATCCTGACTTCCTGATCCGCTCACCTTGACCTCCCAAAGTGCTGGGATTACAGGCGTGAGCCACTGCACCTGGCCAGGTCTTTTTATTTTTAATCTATTTTGTTATTGAGGAAGATTTATATTTTTTGTTCTAGGGGTAACATTCATGCAAATAACTTTGTATAATGTTAATAATCCTTTTTTTCTTTTATTAGGCTTCTGATATCCTTTGATTCTCAAGTATTCTCTCTGCACAGACATTAATGAGTAGATTTTACTCTCCTCTTTCTCTCTTTTATCCTTGTTAACAGAACAATTTTGTGATGTTTTTTGCCACTCTGTTTATTTTTCTAAGTATAAGCCTACCATTTTTTAAATCTTAGATCTTCTATTAAGTATATTCAGTTTGCCATGTCCAATTTTCCCAGTCATTTCTTGGACTAGTGAAGTTTGTCCTCTAATAGAGTCCTTTCAAAGGACTTGTAAGTACAACAATCTTTGGTTTTGTTTAGATGTTTGCCTGCTTACTATTATCCTTGTATAGTCTTGAAAGGAGCACTTGGACAGATTTAAAATCCTTGACTCACACTTACTTTCTTTGGATTTCCAGAAGATTTTCTTTCCTTTTGTCTTCCTTTGTTTGTTGCTAATGAGAAGTTTGAGCGAAACTGAGTTTTCTTTTCTCTGGAAGAAATTTTTTTTTTTCTTTGGTACCCTGAAAATATTTTATTTATACCTGAAGTCCAAAAGTTCCTCTAGTCTACATTTGAAAGCTGACTTTTCTGATCGATTTTTCACAAGTGCGTGGTGGTAAAATACACACTTGTATATTGTTTATTTCTACATACTTTTCTTGGATTATAGCTTTAAATACTAATGTCCCTTTTTCTTTCCTTTTTTTCTTATGTAAAAAACAAGTTTATTAGGAAAATAAAGGAATAAAGAACGGTTACTCCAGGCAGAGCAGCATCTTTCTTTCCTGAAAAACTTTAACTGTAGGTATTTTTAATCTTTCTTGATAATCTTCTACATCAATCATATTATTACTAGTAATTTTTATCTTTTAAAAGAGTTTTTTTTTGTTCTTACCTATTTAAATTCGCTCTTCAATAGCCCTCATCATACTTGTGGTCAAATATATTCTTACCTTATACTTAGATACTTACTTCTGAAATGATTTTTTTAATTATGTTTATTCTTAGGCTTATTAAATTTTATTACATTTTGAATATCTGAAATTGCATGTTTTAAGGATATTTCATTCATATTGGTACCATGTGTCACAGGTTTCAACTGTATTTTGGTTGATCTTGTGAATAATATTTTATCAACTGAAAATACTCTGTTTTGCCATTAAAATTTTAGGTGAAGAAATACCTATATTGATACTTTATTATTATATTTTAAGTTCTGGGATACATGTGCAGAAGGTGCAGGTTTACTACATAGGTATACACGTGCCATGGTGGTTTGTTTCACCCATCAACCCGTCATCTACATTAGGTGATTCTAATGCTATCCCTCCCTTAGTCCCCCATCCCCCAACTGGCCCTGGTGTGTGATGTTCCTCTCCCTGTGTGCATGTGTTCTCATTGTTCAACTCCAACTTATGAGTGAGAACATACGGTCTTTGGTTTCCTCTTCCTGTCTGTGTTTGCTGAGAATGATGGTTTCTGGCTTCATCCATGTCCCTGCAAAGGACATGAACTCTTCCTTTTTCACAGCTGCATAGTATTCCATGGTGTATTTGTGCCACATTTTCTTTATCCGGTCTATAATTGATAGGCATATGGGTTGGTTCCAAGTCTTTGCTATTGTGGATAGTGCTACAATCAACATGTGTGTGCATGTGTCTTTAGAGTAGAATGATTTATAATGCTTTGGGTATATACCCAGTAATGGGATTGCTGAGTCAAATGGTATTTCTGGTTTTAGAGCCTTGAGGGATCACCACACTGTCTTCCACAATGGTCGAAATAATTTACACTCCCACCAACAGTGTAAAAGCATTATTATTCCTCCACATCCTCTCCAGCATCTGTTGTTTCCTGACTTTAATGATTGCCATTCTAATTGGGGTGCGATGGTATCTCATTGGGGGGGTGATTTGCATTTCTCTAATGACTAGTGATGATGAACTTTTTTTCATGTATGTTTGTTGACCACGTAAATGTTTTCTTTTGAGAAGTGTCTGTTCATATCTTTCATCCACTTTTTGATTGGGTTGTTTGCTTTTTTATTGTAAATTTGTTTAAGTTCCTTGTAGATTCTGGATATTAGCCTTTTGTCAGCCTATCTATTTTGATAATCTTTTCAATAAACCAGTTCCTGGATTCATTGATTTTTTTTTAAGGGTTTTTAATGTCTCTGTCTCTTCAGTTCTGCTCTGATCTTAGTTTTTTCTTGTCTTCTGCTAGCCTTTGAATTTATTTGCTCTTGCTTCTCCAGTTCTTTTAATTATGATGTTAGGGTGTCAATTTTAGATGTTTCCCATTTTCTCCTATGGGCATTTAGTGATATAAGCTTCTCTCTAAACAATGTTTTAGCAGGTGTCCTAGAGATTCTGGTACGTTGTGTACTTATTCTCATTGGTTTCAAATAACTTATTTATTTCTGCCTTAATTTCATTATGTACCCAGTAGACATTCAGGAACACGTTGTTCAGTTTCCATGTAGTTGTGCAGTTTTTAGTGAGTTTCTTAATCCTGAGTTCTAACTTGATTGCACTGTGGTCTGAGACACTGTTTGCTATGATTTCTGTTTTGTTTTGTTTTGTTTTTTTTTTCATTTTCTGAGGAGTGTTTTACTTCCAATTATGTAGTCAATTTTAGAATAAGTGCGATGTAGTGCTGAGAAGAATGTATATTCTGTTGATTTTGGGTGGAGAGTTCTGTAGATGTCTATTAGGTCTGCTTGGCCCAGAGCTGAGTTCAAGTCCTGAATATCTTTGTTAATTCTCTATCTCATTGATCTGTCTAATATTGACAGTGAGGTGTTAAAGTTTCTCACTATTATTGTGTGAGAGTTTTAGTCTTTTTGTAGGTTTCTAAGAACTACTTGCTTTATGAATCTGGGTGCTCTGTACTGAGTGCATACATATTTAGAATAGTTGGCTCTTCTTGTTGCATTGAATCCTTTACTGTTATGGAATGCCCTTCTTTGTCTTTTTTGATCTTCATTGGTTTAAAGTCTGTTTTATCAGAGAGTAGGATTGCAACCCGTGCTTTTTTTTTTTTTTTTTTTTTTTTTTTTTTTGCTTTCTATTTGCTTAGTGAATCTTCCTCCATCCCTTTATTTTGAGCCTATGTGTGTCTTTGCATGTGAGATGGGTCTTCTGAATATAGCACACCAATGGATCTTGACTGTTTATTCAATTTTCCAGTATGTGCCTTTCAATTGGGGAATTTAGCTTATTTACGTTTAAGCTTAATATTGTTNTTTGCTTAGTGAATCTTCCTCCATCCCTTTATTTTGAGCCTATGTGTGTCTTTGCATGTGAGATGGGTCTTCTGAATATAGCACACCAATGGATCTTGACTGTTTATTCAATTTTCCAGTATGTGCCTTTCAATTGGGGAATTTAGCTTATTTACGTTTAAGCTTAATATTGTTATGTGTGAATTTGATTCTATCATTATGATGCTAGCTGGTTATTTTGCCCATTAGTTGATGCAGTTTCTTCATAGTGTCAATGGTCTTTGCAATTTGGTGTGTTTTTGCAGTGGTTGGTACCAGTTTTTCCTTTCCATATTTAGTGCTGCTTCCAGGAGCTCTTGTAAGGCAGGCTTGGAGGTGACAAAATCTATTAGAATTTATTTGTCTGTAAGGGATTTGATTTCTCCTTTGCTTATGAAGCTTAGTTGGGCTAGATATGAAATTCTGGGTTCAAAATTGTTTTCTTCAAGAATGTTGAATATTGGCCCCCACTCTCTTCTGGCTTGTAGGGTTTCTGCAGAGAGATCTGTTAGTTTGACGGGTTTTCTTTTGTAGGTAATCCTACCTTTCTCTCTGGCTGCCCTTAACATTTTTTCCTTTATTTCAACCTTGGTGAATCTGACAATTATGTGTCCCAGGGTTACGCTTCTCGAGGAGTAACTTTGTGGTGTTCTCTGTATTTCCAGAATTTGAATGTTGGCTTGTCTTGCTAGTCTGGGGAAGTTCTCCTAGACAATATTTTGAAGAGTGTTTTCCAGTTTGGTTCCATTCTCCCCGTCACTTTCAGGTACAACAATCAAACATACATTTGATCTTTTCACATAGCCCCATATTTCATGGAGACTTTGTTTCTTTTCATCCTTTTTCTCTAATCTCGTCTTCACACTTCATTTCATTAAGTCGATCTTCAATCTCTGATATCCTCTCTTCTGCTTGATCAATTCGGCTATTGATACTTGTGTATGCTTCATGAAGTTCTCGTGCTGTGTTCTTCAGCTCCGTCAGGTAATTTATGTTCTTCTCTAAACTGGTTATTCTATTGAGCAATTCCTCTAATCTTTTTTCAAGGTTCTTAGCTTCTTTGCATTGGGTTAGAACATGCCCCTTTAGCTCGGGGGAATTTGTTATTACCCAACTTCTGAAGCCTCCTTCTGTCAATTCGTCAAACTCATTCACTGTCCAGTTTTGTTCCCTTGCTGGTGAGGAGTTATGATCCTTTGGAGAAGAAGAGGTGTTCTGGTTTTGGAATTTTCAGCCTTTTGTGCTGGTTTTCCCTCATCTTCGGGTATTTATATACCTTTGGTCTGCGGCGTTGGTGACCTTTAGATGGAGTTTTCGTGTTGTCGCCCTTTTTGTTGATGTTGATGCTATTGCTTTCTGTTTGTTGGTTTTCCTTCTAACACTCAGGTCCCTCTGCTGCAGGTCTGCTGGAGTTGGCAGGGTGTCCACTCCAGACCCTGTTTGCCTGGATATCACCAGCAGAGGCTGTTAAACCGCAAAGATTGCTGCCTGCTCCTTCCTTTGGAAGCTTTGTCCCAGACAGGCACTCACCAGATGCCACCAGGAACTCTCTTGTATGAGGTATTTGTCAACCCCTGCTGGGAGGTGATGCCCCATCAGGAGGCATGGGGGTCAGGGATCCACTTTACGGGGCTGTCTGTCCCTAAGCAGAGCTCCAACGCTGTGCTGGGAGACGCGCTGCTCTCTTCAGAGCTGGAAGGCAGGAACATTTAAGTCTGCTGAAGCTGCGCCCATAGCCACCCCCTCCCCCAGGTGCTCTGTCCCATGGAAGTTTTATCTATAAGCCCCTGACTGGGGCTGCTGCCTTTCTTTCAGAGATGGCCTGCCCTGAGAGGAGGAATCTAGAGAGGTAGTCTGGCTACAGTGGCTTTGCTGAGCTGTGGTGGGCTCTGCCCAGTCCCAACTTCCTGGTGGCTTTGTTTACACTGTGAGGGGAAGACCTCCTAATCAAGCCTCAGTAATGGTGGACGCCCTTCCCGCCACCAAGCTGGAGTGTCCAGGTCAACTTCAGACTGCTGTGCCAGCAGCAAGAATTTCTAGAATTTAAAGTCAGTTGATCTTAGCTTGCTGGGCTTTGTAGGAGTGGGATCTGCTAAGCTACACCGCTTGGCTCCCTGGCTTCAGCCCCTTTTCCCAGGGAGTGAACGGTTCTGTCTTGCTAACGTTTCAGGTGTCACTGGGGTATGAAAACAAACTCCTGCAGCTAGTTCTGTGTATTCCCAAATGGCTGCCCAGTTTTGTGCTTCAAACCCAGGGGCCTGGTGGTGTAGGCACCCGAGAGGATCTCCTGGTCTGTGGGTTGCAAAGACCATGGGAAAAGCATAGTATCTGGGCTGGAATTCACCGTTCCTCATGGCACAGCCCCTCAAGGCTTTCCTTGGCTAGAGGAGGGAGTTCCCCAACCCCTTGCACTTCCCAGGTGAGCTTACAGCCCACCCTGCTTCTACTTGCCCTCCATGGGCTGCAGTCACTGTCTAACCAATCCCAGTGAGATGAGCTGGGTACCTCAGTTGGAAACGCGGAAACCATCTGCCTTCTGCATTGATCTCTCTGGGAGCTGCAGACCAGAGCTCCTCCTATTTGGCCATCTTGCCAGCCACCGATGCTTTTATAATACTTTTAAATTTACATTATTTCTAACATATTAAATTTATTATTATTGTAATTGACATCAAATTATAATTTACCATGTGAAAAACTTACTTTCTCTTTTGTGTGTGTGTGTTTTTTAGAAAAGTTTAAAGTAAATTATATCTTATCTGGGTCTTATTTGGAAATGTCAAAGAGAAATTCTGTTTTATTTCTTAGCAAATAATTTTCCATGCATTTCTTTAGATTCTTACAATTTTATTAAATGTGCACTATTTTAAAATAATAGAGAGCCCTAACTCACATTTTCATTTGCATTATTGAGTTTATATATTTTATAATCTTAATACCAGTCTGATATAGCTAATTGTTTAAGTTGGTAACAATTGGTTCCATGGGCTTCTCTACCCTTTAATTATAATCACAATGAAAGCTGCATAGCTTTTACCTCCAAAATGAGTTTTTTTCTCATCATAGAGAATTGTCAGGAAGCCATTATGCTTAGAATATAATTATTCTTAAATGAATAAGATTCCAACAGTCAACTATGATTGTGAGGCTTGAAGTAACTATGCTAATGAAACTTTTAGCCTTTTTCAGAAGCATAAAAGCTTCCAAGAGATTCATTTGAATTTTTTCTCTTTTAATTATCTCCATTTATAAATAAAGGACTGACAGAATATAAAAGAAAGTTTGTATTTTTAAAGACAATCAAAATAAAGCACCCTCTCTTCTCACTGAACTAAGTTTTAAAGCAAAATAAGCTATTATCTGGTAATTACCAAAAAAGCAGCAGAAAAATAATAAATCT
>NW_016813574.1:81297-86929 GCF_001698545.2 Rhinopithecus bieti | reverse complement strand
AAATTGTAAAACTAGTTAGTTTTAACAAATGTTTTCAAAGGGGTGCTTATATCTGTTTTATTGCTTTTATAATAATGTTTATATATGTGTTTATATAAGTTTTATTGGTTTAACCAAGGCCCAATTAAACAATTGTATTTTTAAAAAGGAAAGATTTCAAATTATTCTAGATGTCTCTATGTAAATAATCTGAGGACCATTAGAAGAAAATTATGTATTTAATCTATTTTAGTCATCTTTACACAAAAGGAACTTATATGATTGAAATTACCATTTAAAATAATTGCTTGCAGGTTGTTTATTTTAGAATCAAAACAGGAAACCTGATCTTTTGGAGAACATTAACTATGTTAAGTAGCCCAATATCTCTCCATCTCCAAAATGGGAATTAGTTAATGATGCTGTTTCCACAAACATCCTTTCTAGTAATGAATCAACCATTTCAATAATTTTACTTAAGCATTCTTTCCTATTGCCTACATTTTTACATCAGTTGTTTCAATGTTCTATATTTTTAAAAGGTTTTTATTTAATTGATTTATCCTGGTAGTTACTATATTACTAACATCATTTTTTATGTGTTGATGAAAATTGTATTTTCAGAGAATCTTTTCAAAGTCAAACAAATTATCTAATTTAATAGAAAAAAAAAGCAAGCAGAAGCAGAAGAAGAGGAAGAGAGACAAAAAAGAAAGTGAATCCTACTTCTCTGAAGTTTATGTTACTTGACTAAACTGATTCATATCATCCCCTCTACAATTGCTCAAGTCATCAAGCCATTGCTTTTGGTGATTACTGTATCCATGCTAATAACTCATTCCACACCTTGACCGCTTGGTTTCTGGCCTTTTTCATTTCCTCCAATATTTCCTCCACTCCAATATAGCTACCTACTCCCATGACTATATCCTAGACCATATTGTCACAAACAACATTATCACTTCTAAAATCCTTCTGAACATTGTATTCTAAAAATATCTCCTGTATTTCTGGTTCATAGCTCTGCTTTTTCTCTGCTCTAAATCTTTGACCTCATTATGTCAGAGGTGTTTGAACAAGTGCAACTCCATCTTAACTAAGGGCTGGATAAAACAAGGCTGAGACCCACCGAGCTGCATTCCCAGGAGGATAAGGCATTCTTAGTCACAGGATGAGATAGGAGTCAGCACAAGATACAGGTCACAAAGACCTTGCTGATAAAACAGGTGGCTGTAAAGAAGTCAGCCAAAACCCACCAAAAAACCAAGGTAGCAACAAGAGTGACCTCTGGTCCTTGATGCTCATTATATGCTAATTGTAATGCATTAGCATGATAAAAGACGCTCCCATCAGCACTGTGACAAATTGCAAATGCCATAGAAACATTGAGAAGTTACCATATATAGTCTAAAAAGGGGAGGAACCCTATTGCCGCCCCCTTTTCTGGAAAACTCATGAGTAATCTACCCCTTGTTTAGCATATACTTAAGAAATAACCATAAAAATAGGCAGCCAGCAGCCCTCAGGGCTGCTGTGTCTATGGAATAGCCATTCTTTTATTCCTTTACTTTCCTAATAAACTTACTTTCACTTTCACAAATTACAAATGTTGCTCATACTTACCCTGTAATCCTACCACACTTCTTTAGTGAGATCAGGTTTTCGTGTTTAAAAATGTTTATTTCGTATGGTATTCTCTCTTACTATCAATATCTACTAATGCATTTTCAAACTCAATTGATTACTCCATTTCCTTAAGAAAATGTCATCAAACAAAAGCTCAATTATCTTCATGCAGCAAATCTATAATGTATCTGTATTTTTATTCATCTTTTGTATTGTCAAGTAAAAAAAAAATCAACTTAGGTAAAGATAGGCTTTATTGAAAAGGGATTATTATGATAAGTGAAGGGAGACTACTGTAATAAGGAGAATGTTCAGGCCATGAGATCTGCAAGAATCTAAAAGGTCAGGCAGAATAGAATTTTATTTTATAAGGGTTAGAAAAAAAGCTTGGAAATAACTAGGTGTGAAGGAGTGGGCATGATTGCAATGAGACAGTTGATTAAGGAATGTCTTCCCTTTTAGTCAGCTAATTCTCAGGAGTGGCCATTACAGAAGGGTTGTTTTATGGCTCAGGGTGAGGATAGGTCCAAATCACGATTCTAGGGAAGGAGAAAGGCAAATTTAGTCAAATCAGCTAATAAGTAGTTTATTGTAACTGATCAGGGGAGACAAACAGTTCCACTAATCTTTTATGAGGCAAATAGGAATTCAGATGGTCTGTGTCTGGCCTTATCACAGGTAAACAAGAGGGACATGATGAGTCTCATCTGAGTCATAAGGGGATGGGTTGTTTCTTGTACTATGCCATCTCCTAAAATGCAAATGCATGAAGGATTTTTGTAACCAGCATTGTTTTCCAGTAGCACAGGACTCCGGTAAAGTTCAATAGTGTCAGTTATATTTGCATCTATTAGTATAGAAATATCTTAAACTCATTTGCTTGTGCTCTTATATACATTCTCTTTCTACGTACTAAATACTCCATTGATTGCCCTTTCTCTCCTTCTTCATAAAGATCTCCCTTTCTACTAGATTATTTCTGTGAACTCACAGTCGTGCCCACATATATCCAATCTGAAAACAAGCCAAGATAAACAAACAAACTCCTCATCTCTCTTTGACTATGTCCATATTTCTCTTCTCCCCTGATCAAGCAGGCTACCTGCGTCAACTCATACTCAATTTTGGACACTCTAAGATACGGAATTTGTCCTTCTCCTTCTCCTGAAATAAACCTCCACATTGCCATTTATAATGGATATTTTTATTTCCTCATCTTTCTGTAACTCTCAGCAGGATTGGACACAGGTGACAACACAGTATTTATCTTGAAATACTGTTTATCTCACTTTCCAATTCATCACACTTTCATATATTTTCTCCAGCACCTCACTGGAAGTTCTTTTTCACTTTCCACAGTTAACTCCTTCTCTTCTACACAATTTCCAAATACTACAATCTTCAGGAATTTTTCTAGGCCCTTTTTCACTGTCTGATTGCTCCTTCTGTGACCTCATCCATTCCCAAGGTTTTAAATGCCTTCTGTAACCCATTGATTTCAAATTTGTAGTTTCAGTCAAGATGTCTTCTGAGAGCTCTAGACTCATAAACACAACTTCCAGATTGGCATCTCTATTTGGATATCAGAGGTTAAGAGAACTTCTTCAACAATGTGACCCAGTTCTGCTGCTTCTGCTAAGAGCTTTCAGATATCTTGACTACCATCGTGCCACCACAGGCTCCAAAGATTGAGGGATTGTTTTCAACATCATGCTAATGCTTAATTTATAAAATATTATTGATGACCATAAGTGGAAGGTCATCATAGGCATCCCTGATTCTACTCTTTTAACCATCAGAGAAACATGCTACATACTCTGCCACAGGACGCCTGCTGTGTGATTCTATTCATCCAGTCAAGTAGGGTGTCCTAAAAAAAAGAATCTAGTGTGATAACTAAAAGTTGTCAGAAAATTAATGATTTGTCACTGTCTCCACTAAATTGTGGCAGTACCCAAATTGTTATCACAAATGACACTTTTTCTTTTTCCTAATTACATCATCATACACATGTAAGCGAGTGTGTTTGTTTGTTTATCTGAGGCTAAAGACTTCTAGTTTTAGGATTTGTAGATTGTAGACATTGTGAACCCTGAAAATCTGAGACAGGCCTCAGTTAATTTAGAAAGTTTATTTTGCCATGTTGAGAATGTGTGCCCATGACACAGCCTTAGGTGATCCTGTCAACATATGTCCAAGGTGGTCAGAGCACAATTTGGTTTTATGTATTCTAGGGAGACATGAGATATCAATCAACATACACAAGATGAACATTGATTCCATCTGGAAAGGCTGGACATCTCGAAGCAAAGGCAGGAAGACTTGAAGCCGGGAGGGGGTTTCCAGGTCATAGGTAGATAAGAGACCAATGGTTCCATTCTTTTGAGTTTCTGATTAGCCTCTCCAAAGGAGGCAATCAGTTACACATTTCTCAGTGAGCAGAGGGGTGACTTCGCATAGAATGGGAGGCAGGTTGGCCCTAAGCAATTCCCAGCTTGATTTTTCCCTTTAGCTTATGGATTTGGTGGCCCCAAGATTTATTTTCCTTTCACAACACGTGCTCCTAGGTGTAATTTTGTTTGATATTGTTGTCTAATATCTAATAGACATCACAAGCCTAAATGGGTGTAAAGAAAGAAAATTCTTAATTTCCTATTACAAATACTGTCCCTCTCACAGTTTTCTCAGTCTCAATAATTATTACACCTATCCAATTCATCTACCCAATTAATAAGTATCAGTATGTGGAAGTCATTCTCAATAAATTAATTTCTCTTTTCACATCCAGTTCATCAGCAACTCATGTCATCTTTATCTAAAAAATACATCTCTGCCTCTCTTTGTAATTGCTTTCCTGAAAATGATTACCTTAGTGGTCCTGTAAGGGCATGTTTTTAATGTTTTTCATTGTTTTTTGTTGTTGTTGTTCTCTTCTTTTTTTTTTCTAAGACAGAGTCTTGCTCTGTCACCCAGGCTGGATTGCAGTGGGGCAGTCTCAGCTCACTGCAACCTCTGCTTCCTGGTTTAAGTGATTCTCCTGCCTCAGCCTCCCAAGTAGCTGAGATTACAGGTGCCCATCACCACACCCAGCTAATTTTTTGTATTTTTAGTAGAGACGGGATTTCATCATGTTGGCCAGGCTGGAATCAAACTCCTGACCTCGGGTGATCCACCTACCTCGGCCTCCCAAAGTACTGGGATTACAGTCATGAGCCACCACGCCTGGCCCTTTTTGATGTTCAGACAGGCAACTTCTCTTCCTCCATAACATTCCCCACACAACACACGGAGTAATTTTTAAACATAAATTAGATATGTCAAAAATATGCAATTGCCTAGGAAAAAACTCAAATTTATCTGTAAGGATCAATCTGGCCTCTGCTTAATATTTCATTTACATCTCATATCATTCATTTATTTTAATTATGTTCTAATTGTATTTATTTAACAATAATTACTGAGCCCCTGCTTGGCACTGGGAACCGCTCTATCACAGTAAAAAAATATATATACTCTATTAACACTTACATTTTACTTCAGAAGATAGTACACAAAATCAGAGTAAATCATAGAACATATTAGAAAATGATCATTTCTATGACAGGAAAGTAAAGCAAAGAAGAATGACAAAGAGTCTGTGGAATGGGGTGGTAAGTTCCAAGTTCACATGACTCTTGTGCCTTTAGGATGGAAAGTTTGTCTATCTTCTTCAACATAGGATCCCCAGTCCCAAAACAGAGACTGACTCATAGGAGCTTCTTCCTAAAAACCTGGTGCTTAATAAGAACTTGTTATAAGAAGAAAATGCCCACGATCACCACAAATTATTGATTCTTGCTGGAAAAAAAAATTAATGGTATAGAATATTCCACTTTTATAAGCAGGTAATATTTTAAATGGCAAGAGGAAAAACTTTTGAAACACCATAGTGATATTTTGTTTGCTCATTTGTTTTTTTCTGAATGCTTAGAGTTTTAATCACATTTGACCTATTTTTAAGAAAAAAACCAAATCAGGTTAATGACAT